>NW_027368306.1:0-50759 GCF_046119375.1 Phyllobates terribilis | reverse complement strand
ATTGTTTGATTCAGTGGTTTCTTCTTTGTTTGATTGTTGTGGTAGAATGTTTTTCTTGTGTGATTGCCAGATATAGACTGTTGTGTTAAATTTATGTTTTTGCTTCATCTATTTCATGCTTGTTATATTAGGGATTGCTCCAAACTCGGGGGGCAGGGGATTTCCGGGTGTTTAAGGCACATGAAAAAGGCCCTGCCTGGCTGGTGGTTTTTTGAGCATGCTTAGGCTGCAAGAAAGATGTAACATGTTTGGAGTAGAAGGAGTAAGCTTTTGGCGGTCTTAAGATCCTAGCCAGGCGTCCTAGACGAATGAAGGATTGGAAGGCCTAAGGCTTACTTGCTGGCGAACGGTAAGGTTCAGGCAGAATCATTTGTATGTACTTTGTATGTTTTTTGCAGGATTATGTTCAGGTATGACTGGAGCATGGTGGTACAAGCATGCACGGTTGGATCCAGAATCACATGGACGGCTTAGGTGGAAGCGGCTTGGATATGAGCAGTGGGATGTAGAATTGTTGCTGAGTTGCGGGATGTTGTTTGGTCCAAAGCGGCTTGGAATCAGCAAGGGTCGACGTGTTAGGAGTTGCAAGTTCGAGCCAAGCGATTTGCCTCTTTCTTCATTCGAATTCCCAGGTTTACCGTAAATTCGAGGGGCAAATTGTGCAAGCATAAATTTTTTTGTTTCTATTTATATTTTCATTAATGGCATTGAATGTTGATATTAAGTCAAGGAGAGGTATTAAGGGAAAGATCATTTTATTGGTTAAAATCATCCTCTTGATTGTGGATTCATGACACTTTTCTCATTCAATTAAGAACATTACTCTCTCTTTCAACTTTCCCTCAACTGGTGATCGTAAGTTTTTTTAATCTTTTCTCTTTCTCGTTAAGTTTTATGCAACGACAATATGATTCTTTCATAGACTACTTGACTGACCCCTTAACAGGATTTCAGTATGTAGTCCAATTATGATCTAATTTCTCTGTCTATATTTTTTTTGGTAAAAAATATCTCTGTCTATCTCCTCAATTCTTCGTCATTTTCTCAATCTCTAGACAAGTAATAATGATTTAATTAAAGTATCAACTTTCTAGCTTCTGTTCTGAATCATATATTTTGTAGAAAAATTACCGCCTATATAAATGCTCTTGGTCAAGAGGAGTCAAAATCAAATTCTAAAATCTACACTCCAATAAGACCCTTTAAAGTAGACATTTTATGTAACTTCTAACATTATTACTTGGACTAGGGAGACCAAGAGTAACATTTCGTACATAAAAACTAGTAATGTAAAGTTTAATTTCAATGAGACTAGTCACTTTATTTGATTTAACTAATTCCCCATCCTCTCTTACTACAAATTTGGTGGAGCAAGTCCAAGTTATAGTTTTGTTAGGTTTGACAATTGATCTAGCCAAAAACACGAATCTAGCACAAACAGAATGAGAAACAAGAACAAAAAATGCCAAGATGACACAAGCGTACCAAATTATAAAAAAAAAAGAACAATACAAATACAGAATAACCTTTCATGCCTGAGTGAAAATCCCAAAAGTTTGATGGAATGCACGTGGATGGATGAATGTTAAGCAAACGGATGTGGTGTGATAATTGATGCTAAATTTGTTCACCCGAGAAACGACCGAGAACGAAATAAGGTAGGAAGAGGACCAAAAATACGAGTTGTGTGAAACAAATGAACTTCCCGGGAGATCATCTATCCTACGACCACTCTATTCCCATCACGCTTAACTCCTTTGTCCTGAACCATGGAAAGGGAAGAGATCTTGTTGATGTGAGTAGTAACATAATCTGTATTTTTATCACAAATATGTGGTGTTACAAACACCTCCACTTAAATGCTTGAAGACCTTGTTAAGAACCAAAGACCAGCCTCCAGGTCGACCCTTCCCTATAGGGCTAAACGCACTTGAATCACAAAGTTGACTCTAATACCATTTGTAAGGCCCGTAAAGTTAGAGGCTCTATCCTCATTTCAACGTGGAATCTTCCTAGAAGATGAATCGCAGAACTACTCATGTCCAAACGTGCTTAACTTCATAGTTCTTATCCTCACTTGAATCATGAAAATAGAAGAGCTCTTATTGATATGAGTAGCAATATCATCCTTATATGGATCACAAACATGTGGTCTTACATACACGATCTATGGTTGAGCCCTTTATATGTTTCGTTTCCTGTAGAAAACTCGGTTGATTTGTTTTAGAAAACCCGATTTGATCGGTTTAGATTTCTCAAATTAATACTTTTTATTCTCCGAATCTCTCCAATTCTCTATTCAACCCCATGCTACCAAATCCCTTCCGAGTTGATCTTTCTCTCTCCGTGATTGACTTCTAGGGTTGGATTCCCATTCTTCAAGCTCATGAAGAGTTTCTAGTCAGTAGTATCATTGGTTGTGGATTGTAGACAACTTGCTTGTTTCATCAACGCTGGCGAGGTTTGAGGCGAACATAGTTGGAGATGAATACATGTGAAAACAAAGACGAGGAAATCTAGGGAGGAGGAAGAAGTTCTTCACAACTAAAAGAAGTTAATAACCTAGTTTTATTAGAAGGTTTTCTCTCTGCAAGAAAATCAAGGTATTAGGGTATTCTGAAATTACTTTACAATTTAATATATCTCATGGTTTAAAAAAAGAAAAAGCAGCAAGTGAGAATTATTTATTATTTGAGTATGGGAGAAAGAACCACAACCCTTGATTTAAAATAAATCTATCTGTCCTGGTTATTTATTCTCTTTTCTCCATTCTCCTACTCCCTCCTTCGTTTGTTCTGGCTCTTAATTCTGAGAATGGTCATTCCTATTTTCTCCTTCTTCCTTCCTCATTTGAAGGAAGTAACACGTTACCAAAGTAGAAAACACGTGTTTTGATCAGCTATTGTTCTCTGTCACTAAGGTTCATTAAGCCTTAGTTGCGCTTAACAAGGATTCAATTGCGATTTGAATGCTTGGCTTGCGCTTAACCTTTGTTGAACTGTTAGTAATGAATTTACTAAAGTCCTTAAGTGCGGAATAGGTTAGACAGACAATAAAGCGCGCTTTAAGATGTTAAAGCGCACCTATATTTGCACACACAAGAATTTCAAAAGGTGAGAACCCTAAGTCACTAGCTGACTCGGGATAAAACTCACCACTACACTTGTATTGATAAGAAGTGATTACAATCTTTCGCTTCAACACAAGAAGCTCACTCGTAAGCACTCTCTCTACAATACTCTCAGTTCAGCTCTTGAAGAACAAAGGCACTCTCAACACTCTCTGATTACAAACGAAATATCTCTTAAGCTCTCTCTAGCTTCCTATATTCTCAACGTTTGCAACCCTTGAAATGAATGAAATAGTACTCTATTTATACACAAGTCTTAAGCTAACCCTATAGCTCAACCGTGTAACAAACAAAGACTATATAAAATGCCACCTCATCAATCCGTGTGCCTTGATCACTTCACCAGAATTAATCAACGGCTTGGAGTGATTTGGTTTTTGTTCTCCATGTGTTGATCCACGCCACATAAGCAATCCGTGTGCTTTAAGCTCTAACAAACTCTTGCCACGCTGGCGATCCCTGGAGTGGCGTCACAAAGAGTGTAAAGTTCTTCTCGCACCTTCCTGTGCACGCAACTTGCACTCTCCCGCTTTTCCACCCTTCGTAGCGTGCAGATTTGTTCTCCTGCGCTCTGGCACACCCTAAGCTTCAGGGAACCTCGTGATCAACTTTCTTCAACTTCATTCAAGCGCATCCTTATGCCCTCGAAGCTCGATCACTCTTACTTCTTGGTCTTGAATGGATTTATTAAACACCGTTTGCGAAACTTACTTTCTCCGCTTGGTGTTAAGAGCGACTGTGACCAGTCAAGCGCATCTCTAAGTGACTTAAGCGCATCCGTATGAATATGTCAATGACCTGGAAGGCTTAAAAACACTAAGAGATTAAACATATTAGTTTGTTATCATCAAAACAAAGAGAAATAGATTAAGCTTTAACAAGATGATTAAAGCTCAACTAACAATTTCCCCCTTTTTGATGATGACAAACTGTAGACAGGTAAGCTCATGAATACTTTCGTAAGTGAACAGAATGAAGGCAATAATGTCAATTTAATCAAGTATTCAGATTCGGAATTGGGTCAAAGTGACTTACCAAGGTACTTAACCATACCAGTTTTCAATTCCCCCTGAATTCAAGCACGATCTCATACTTCCCCCTTAATCAAAGAGGAATTTACCTGTGTTTTTCCCCCTTTTGACATCATCGAAAAATTCAAAGCATAGTCATACTGTAAGAAAGATAGTAGAGTGCGCTTGCTAGCTAAGACGTCAAACAAATCTTAAGAAAGAAAAGTGAGCAGCTTAAGTAAAGACAAGTCAGGTTAGGAAGGCTCTCAGAGATATAAAAATCAAAAGCATACTATATTGTCATTTAAGTACAAACCGCAACAAGAGAAGCTGAAATCCTAGCGAGCTAATTCAAAAATCACATAGACATAGCAGAGAGAAAAAAAAGAGAATCAGTAAATGCGCTTTAGGAGCGCAACCATCACATCCACTCATGGGGTACCACCCCTCTCTTCATTAAACTTCTCCTGGACAAGCTTGAGCATTGAAGACATAATCTCTACCATCTCGCCAAGACGCTTTTCAACCCTCTCCTGATGCGCTTCCCTAGAAGCGACTATAGCAGATAAATCGGTGGAGCTGGAGGAGACCCGAGCGCGAGGACTCAACTCGGAGCGCGAGCTGGAGTAGGGTTTCTCCTCATTCTTGGGCAGAAGTATGGCAACAATAGCGTCTGTGGTGAGAAAAGTAGAGCAGGCATAGTCAGGGAGAGAAGGGTCATACAATCCATCCGCTCGAAGCATTTTGCAGATCAAGTGAGGAAAGGGCAGAGGTCCAGAAGTAGCAGCGCGACACAACACCAAATGGCTCATCATGAGCTGAGCTGTGTTGACCACCTGGTTTGAGATTACGGCAGCCATAATGCAACAGTCAACAATTGTCACCTTATCACGATCATAGTCGCGAGGCGTGATGTTGGTGATGATGAAGTGGTGAAGGAGGCGCTTGGAGGGACGAAGAAGATCAACTGTGAGCGCACCTTTGGGCACATTCGGGCCGAATACTGTTTTCTTCAGCGCAGTCGCTCCAGCTGGCCAATTTTTCTTGTATAACCTACTAAAGCCGCTTGATTGCTCCGTTAGCCCTATAGCCTTTGCCAGATCCTTTACTCGAAAACACTCCTTCGAATTTCCTCTCCAAGTGAAGGTCACTGAGCTGTACTCTGGGTTTGGTGGTGGATACTCCAACGCAGCATAAAATTGGTAGACCATGGCATTGTTACAACGCGCTGGCTCCGTTTCTAGCGTATCCCAACCCTGAAAGCTTAGCCACGTAGCGAAGCGGGCAACATGGGACGAGTCTTGGAGGCCAGTGAGGAGATCCTGCGTGACAATTTCTGGAAACAGAAGAGAGCACTTCTGTACACCCTGAGGAACGGAGGGAAAGTCAGACAAGGTGATTACCTTGGTGCGCTTAGAACGTGTAGAAGCCCCAACTGGTTTAGGAGCAGGTGGAGGAGATTCATGTTCCGAGCCATCTGAAGACTCGTGCTCAGAGACGGGAGGAGGAGGAGCAACAGCCTTGCGCTTTTTACCTTTTCGTCGAAGCGCATCACTCAGCCGATCTGGTTTCTGAGACTGAAACGGTAGAGGTGATTGAGCGCTTGATCTGGGCAGAAGCTGGAATTCTTCATCAGCGTCTGAGTCAGAGGGAATGGCAGCTAAAAGCTCCTTGGGAGACTGAAGCGCATGCACCGGAGGCCTTATCTTTGAACCTGGGCGAGAGGGGGTATCTATTGAGAGAAGCCCTTTACCTTTAGCCGGGGTTGTATGAGAGGTCTCAGCCTGGATTCTTCCAAGCTCTTGCACTGGATCATATCCAGCGAACTCTAGATCTTGGGCAAGTAAGTCCAAGTCGACGGGAGGATCATGGGAGAATTTAGGTTTAGGAGGGCTTTTTGAGGGGCTTTTTGATGGAGGAGATGGGTCATCAGTACCAGTAAGATCAATAGGAGGAGATGGGGATTTATGAGCAGGGGTGGTTGTAGGTGGTGGTGGTGGTGGTGTAGGAGAGGCTGCTTTAGTTGGAGATGCAGGCTGTGTGGAGGATGAGGCTTGGACTAAGGACTGAAACTTGGCACGGGTGTCGGGGTCAAGTTCCGAGAGAGCGCTCAGAATTTTGTCCATGGTGTGAATTGCAAAGAGAATTGGAGAAGAGAGAGTAGAAGAGGAGAATATAGGTAAAGGAGTAAAGACGGGAAGGTAGGAGTGTAGGACAAATACCTCGTATTTATAGCTCTTTACAACAACTCGGAACCGCTTCAACAAGCCAATCACAGAATAGAGCCGTTACACATCAACGGTCCAATAGAATCTCGGCGCAGAGCTCTAACGGCTATAAATCCGACCGTTGCACTGCAAATAGTTGTTACATCACTCGAGCGGCGCGCTTTAATTATGAGAAAAGTATTGCTTAATTATTAATCCACCTTGACGCGCTACAAAGCGCAATGTACTGAAGAACCCAATTGCGCTGAACACTGAAGCGCATGCCGAAACATCACTGGGAGCTAAAACTGAAGAAGCCTAACACTGATTGAGATGAGTAGACATGAGAGTGTGATGTCCAGTTCAAATTTTTTTTTCAAACCACAATGTAAAGAAATTCATGAATAGGAAGATGCACATTCCATATAGGGGACATTAGAGCATTCAATCACTCAAGTTGATGTGGACGTATGTGCATATACATGTAGTATGGTAATTGAGGCTTTATGTCACCAAATGAATACTTCTCTTATGTAGAGCTCATTAAAGGACGAGAGAAGCGTTACATCTAGTCAGGCTAGGGACACCGATGCAATGGATCATTTCTTAGGCATATAATATGGGTAGAAGACGATCACCATTGTCATGTTTTGGCAAATAAGAGCATGCATGGATTATGATTATATCAAATCGAGCCAAACAAGTCAGACAAGTGCAATACTAATTCATTTCAATAATCAATCAAAAGCATGAAGACTCAAAGCTATCAAGCGCAAGCGACCATAGTTCGTACGTTGATACTAAGCTCGCTAGTTCTAGTCAAATAGAGGAATACTTACAGGGCCATTGCCTCGAAGCTAATGGAGTTGAATAAGGCCAAGCTGAACCCTGAGGTTTAAGAATACCTGACGATTAAGCGCCTTAGTGAAGATATCTGCCAATTGCCCTTCTGAAGATACGTGAATAAGCTCAATATTCTTGCGCTCCACATGGTCTCTTAGAAAGTGATGTCTTACGTCAATGTGCTTCGTTCTTGTATGATGAACAGGATTCTTCGAAACACATATAGCGCTAGTATTATCACAAAATATAGATATAGTGTCAAGAGTAATAACATAGTCAACGAGCTGTTGCTTTATCCATAACACTTGAGCGCAACATTGCGCTGCCGCTATGTATACAGTCTCAGTCGTTGAAAGCGCTATGCAGTTTTGTTTCTTGGATCCCCAGGAGACTAAGCAAGGGCCAAGGAACTGTGCCATGCCACTAGTGCTCTTTCTATCAGCCAGGTAACCTGCATAATCTGCATCGGTATAGCCAACAAGAGAAAGACCGCCCCCTTTGGAGTACCAAAGGCAAAGATCGTCAGACCCTTTTAAATACCTGAAGATGCGCTTTACATGAGCAAGGTGAGAAGCGCGATGGTCTGACTGTGATCGAGCGCATACACTAATAGCAAAAACAATATCGGGACGTGAGGTAGTCAAATACATTAGAGAACCTATCATACCTCGATACAAGGTTTCATCTACCTTCTCAGCCATAAGATCTGTGTCCAGTTTTGTAGTAGTGGAGAGAGGAGTAGGGCAAGGTTTAGAGTTTTCCATTTGATACTTCTTAAGCAACTCTTTGATGTATTTCTGCTGGTGAATCTCAATTCCTTCATCCATTTGGTTGACTTGAAGCCCTAGAAAGTACTTGAGCTCACCAATCATGCTCATGCTGAACTTGAGGCTCATGGTGTTCTTAAAGTCTTCTACTAGCTGCAAGTTAGTAGAACCAAATATAATATCATCAACATAAATTTGAACAATGAGAATATCACCTTTCACTTCCCTTATGAAGAGGGTTTTGTCCACCAAACCTCTCTTGTAGTCATTTGCCAACAAGTACTTAGATAGACAGTCATACCAAGCGCGAGGGGCTTGCTTTAGTCCATATAGCGCTTTGTCAAGAAAGTACACGTGGTCTGGATAAGCTGGATCTTCAAATCCTGGTGGTTGCTTGACATAGACCTCCTCATTAAGCTTACCATTGAGAAAGACTGTCTTCACATCCATTTGAAATAGCTTGAATCCTTTATGCGCTGCGTAGGCTATCAACAGTCGAATTGCCTCTAGACGAGCTACTGGTGCGTACGTTTCATCGTAGTCAATGCCCTCTTGTTGATTGTAACCTTGTGCAACAAGACGCGCTTTGTTTCGTACACCACTCCACTATCATCCAGCTTGTTTCTGTATACCCAGCGCGTGCCAATTATGCTTCTATCACCTGGCCGGGGTACTAGACGCCAAACTTGGTTGCGCTTGAACTCCTCCAACTCTTCTTGCATGGCTATTATCCAATCTGGATCTTGAAGCGCAACTTGTATGGACTTGGGTTCCTGTAAAGAAACAAAAGCACTACAAGCAAGCATGTTACGAACGTTAGAGTGAGTCTGGGTACCTTTTTCATACTGAGATATGATCGCAGAAACTGTTAGAGAGTTCATCTGTTGATAATAGCGCACAGTGACCTCTGTATTGTCTGGTAGCTTCATCGTTGTTGTTTTGGACAAGCTTTCACTTCCACCAGAAAGGCCACTGAGTCCCGCTTGAGAACTTCCAGGTTGCACTTCACCATTACTAGGTCCCGCTTGAGAGCTAGAAGGGGTAGAAGAAGTAACAGAGGGAGTTACCTGACCTGGAGAAATAGGTGAAGGGGGAGCAAGAACAATAATGGATGGTCCACTTTCATGATCTTCATTCTGAGTGTTGTCCTCTTGAGTTGCTTCTTCACTGGGAATGCAAGCTTCAGTTGCCAAAGGCTGAGAAGCGCATCTTCCACCATCATCATCGTCACTTTCCATACCTGAAGAAGGGATAGAAGGTTGCGCTTGAGGACTGGGAAGAGAAGCTGGAAGTGGATCATGACTGGAAAATGGATCATCGTTGATTTCTGGAACACTTTCAAGCTCTCCTTCATTGAATTTCACGTGGATGCTATCTTCTTCCCTCTGAGTTCTCAGATTGAGTACCCTATATCCTTGACTTGTAGGTGCATATCCAAGGAAGATAGCCTCGTCATTCCTAGCATCAAATTTACCCAAAAGATCTCTCCCATTGTTATGAACGTAACACTTGCAACCAAACACCCTTAGGTGAGAGATATTTGGTGTACGCCCTTTAAGCAGTTCATAGGGAGTTTTCTCAAGAATAGGCCTTAAGAAGGCACGGTTAGTTATATAACATGCAGTGCTCACAGCTGGAGCCCAATAGTGTGAAGCGACACCACTAGAGAGTAGCATTGTGCGTGCCATCTCTTGTATTGTCCCATTCTTGCGCTCAACCACACCATTTTGCTCAGGGGTTCTAGGAGTGGAGAAATTATGATCTATACCCCTATCCTCACAAAATGATAGGAACTCACCATTCTTGAATTCAGTTCCATTGTCAGAACGAATTGAACAAATGGGGAGCCCTAGCTTCTTTTCCAGTAAAAGCGCAAGAGCTTGAAACTTTGCAAAGGTTTCGCTCTTGTGCTTCAAGAAAAGAGTCCAGGTATAGCGAGAATAGTCATAAACTATTACAAAAATATAACGATTACCTCCCTTACTCTGCGTTCGTAGTGGTCCACATAAGTCCATGTGGAGAAGCTCAAGGGGAGCTTTAGTCTGCACTACCTTGATAGAGGGAAAGGAGCTACGAGTCGCTTTAGCCTTTGAGCAGTTTGAGCATGAAGTCATGGATTCTACCTTGATGCGAGGAAGACCACAAACAAGATCTTTGGACTGAAGCTTGTTAAGTAGATGTAGACTTGCGTGTCCCATTCTCTTGTGCCAAAGATTTGTTGTGTCAGTGAGTGTAGCTAGACAAAGGTTGCGCTTAGGAGAGAAGGAGTGGTCGAAGAGGTAGGTGTTATCTATGCGCTTGCCCTTGAGAAGCACCTCTTGTTCAGGACTGACCACTGCACACTCAGTTGTGCTAAACCATACCTTATTACCTCCTTGGTCGCATAGTTGTGCTACACTCAGTAGATTGAACCGAAGGTTCTCTACTAAGTTTACATCTCCTATCTGAATGGCGTTGTTGAGATGCGCTCGTCTTTTAGCAATGATCTTCCCTTGCTTTTTGTCACCGAAGGAGACAATGCCTCCTTCCTTAGCTTGGAATGAAAGTAGTAACTGTGGATCACCCGTCATATGACACGAGCAACCACTGTCTAAATACCACCTACATTTCATCCCAACCTGCAATAATAGAGATCAAACTTTGATCTCCCATCGAAGCTTGCGCTTCGTGGGAACATTAGACATAGCTATTTCTGAGCTGGTCTTTTGGACTGGCTCATAATAGCTAGGATCGTTCAGATCTAACACAATGTGAGGTCGCGCTGGACGAAGCGCACCTCTGCGTCCTGAAGCGCAACTGTGCTCAACTGAGGACTGTTGAATACGTGTGCGCTTGCCTTTATTTTTAGCCATTGGCTTATAAGGCTTACTCTTGATAACCTTCAAGTCTCTGCACTCACGCTTGTCATGTCCATTTTGACCACAAAAGGTACAGTAATGGTTACCTCTTACATAACCATACTTGCCCTTTCCCGGTCTAAATGGTTCCTTCTTTTGCAAGACGGGAGGCTGAGTTGGGGTAAGCGCTTGTTTCTTATACAAATGATGCGCTTTTCCCCCACGAAACTACTCTTTGGTTTCCGAAGGTTGTTCCTCAAGTACCTTAATCCTGCTCTTTAAATGAGAGTTTTCACTCTTGTAAGCAGTAAGGTCTTGTTCAAGTGATTTGATCTTAGAAGATATTTCACTTGCTTGAGGAGGAATGGAGGAAGAGGAAGATTCCTGGGGGTCATAACCCAATCCAGGTCTAGCTTTAACAAAGCCTGTTTGAGAAACAGACTTTCCACTAACTTTGTAAGGACATCAAGCTTTGATATGATCTGATCAAGCTTAACATCTTTGGTTGAGACAGAGTTACCTTCTAACCCATTACCATGACAAAGTTCACAAGATTTAGAGAGGAGTGTGTTTTTGTCATGTAAATGTTTAGAAAGCTCAACCAGTTCTTCCTTAGCATTATCTAGTTCAACAAGCCGTGCTCTAGCATCAGTTGCTAGAGACTTATGTTGAACCATAAGCTCTTTTAGAAGGAGGACAAGATTGCGCTTGGGAAGAATATCAAGGTTCAGGTCATTTACCTCAATCTCAGATCCAGAGTCTGAGTCAGATGCGGCGCCAGCCATTAAGCACATGTCAGGTTGCGCTCCATCGTCCGAATCATCATCAGATTCTCCCCAAAGTGTGACGAAGGCTTGCTTAGGGGGCTGTTTTGAGCTTGATCCTGGATTCACCTTAGGATGAGGGCACGCTTTAGCAAGGTGACCTTTCTCATTGCAATTGAAACAGGTGAAGTCCCTGAGGTCGCACTGCTTATATGTAGAGTCGCGCTTTTGTTTGTTGAAAAACTTTTTCACAAGTTTGTTCATCATAGCAACGTCCCTATCATCGTCGTCTTCTGCTTCTTCATCATTTTCAAGTTTTTGAAGAACACGAGACAACTTGAGCGCCATCCCTTTGTTCTCTCGTTCTGATTGTTTTTCCTCGTTGTTCTTGATTTCCTGCACTTTAAATTTCCCTGCAAGCACAGAGATAGGCAATTCCCTAGTTTCCTTGGACTGAAGAAGAATTTGCTTGAGGGTTGTATACTTTGAGTTCACTCCATGAATGAACGCCATAGAATACTCCCAAGCTTTCTTCTCCATTCCAGCAGAAAGCATCTTGTCATACAAGATTTGACACCGGGAATGATAATCAGAGACGAGCTCGCTTTCCCCCATTCGAATGGAGCAAAACTCGCGATTAAGCTCAAAGATACGGTTGTCCTTCATATCATCACTGCCAGAGTGCATGTTTATAATAGCTTTCCACATATCTTGAGCAGTGGGAAGGGACATTACCTTGTCTATATCTTTTCGTGAAAGGGCATTAAGTATGAGCTGTCGCGCTTTAGCATTCTTCTCCATAAGCTGGTACTCTTTTGCTTCCCATTTTGAGTCATCCGCTTCGGAGATCTTCTCATCACCTTTTTCGATAATCTTCCAGCACTGGTAGTCGGTCTGCTGGATGTAATTCTTCGTCATAGTGAGCCACCATTCAAGTTCGCCTTCAACAAGGACATGGGGCTTGGCGAGAGAAATACCGAGGTTGAAGCTGGCCATCGTTCTAGACTTGAGAATCCTTTTTGAACCTGTAAAAGGATTAGTGCAAATAGCTAACCTGTTGCTCTGATACCAATTGAAGTAAGTAACACGTTACCAAAGTAGAAAACACGTGTTTTGATCAGCTATTGTTCTCTGTCACTAAGGTTCATTAAGCCTTAGTTGCGCTTAACAAGGATTCAATTGCGCTTTGAATGCTTGGCTTGCGCTTAACCTTTGTTGAACTGTTAGTAATGAATTTACTAAAGTCCTTAAGTGCGGAATAGGTTAGACAGACAATAAAGCGCGCTTTAAGATGTTAAAGCGCACCTATATTTTCACACACAAGAATTTCAAAAGGTGAGAACCCTAAGTCACTAGCTGACTCGGGATAAAACTCACCACTACACTTGTATTGATAAGAAGTGATTACAATCTTTCGCTTCAACACAAGAAGCTCACTCGTAAGCACTCTCTCTACAATACTCTCAGTTCAGCTCTTGAAGAACAAAGGCACTCTCAACACTCTCTGATTACAAACGAAATATCTCTTAAGCTCTCTCTAGCTTCCTGTATTCTCAACGTTTGCAACCCTTGAAATGAATGAAATAGTACTCTATTTATACACAAGTCTTAAGCTAACCCTATAGCTCAACCGTGTAACAAACAAAGGCTATATAAAATGCCACCTCATCAATCTGTGTGCCTTGATCACTTCACCAGAATTAATCAACGGCTTGGAGTGATTTGGTTTTTGTTCTCCATGTGTTGATCCACGCCACATAAGCAATCCGTGTGCTTTAAGCTCTAACAAACTCTTGCCACGCTGGCGATCCCTGGAGTGGCGTCACAAAGAGTGTAAAGTTCTTATCGCACCTTCCTGTGCACGCAACTTGCACTCTCCCGCTTTACCAGCCTTCGTAGCGTGCAGATTTGTTCTCCTGCGCTCTGTTACACCCTAAGCTTCAGTGGAACCTCGTGATCAACTTTCTTCAACTTCATTCAAGCGCATCCTTATGCCCTCGAAGCTCGATCACTCTTACTTCTTGGTCTTGAATGGATTTATTAAACACCGTTTGCGAAACTTACTTTCTCCGCTTGGTGTTAAGCGCGACTGTGACCAGTCAAGCGCATCTCTAAGTGACTTAAGCGCATCCGTATGAATATGTCAATGACCTGGAAGGCTTAAAAACACTAAGAGATTAAACATATTAGTTTGTTATCATCAAAACAAAGAGAAATAGATTAAGCTTTAACAAGATGATTAAAGCTCAACTAACATCATTCCTCATCCTTCCTTATTAGTAAGCACCAATGCCCAATCAATTCATGCCCCACATTAAATGGTTAAAATCAAGGGATGAAATTGGACCCACCATTGAAGCTTTAGAGAGATTTGCGATTTCAAGGATTTATCGTCGAAGATATGAGCTCGATTCGGTATGGAGGAAGAACATTGTCATTGCCTTCTAATATTCCAACACTTCATATGTGTTTTCCGTCTATTGTAAGAGCATATGTCCACTAATAAGAACACGTAGGCTCAATCAACAAAATTTTCATGAACTCTTTCTTTATTAAACTACTGAGTGTGCATAAATTAACAACAAAAATTCTCATTCGAGACAAAACTTATGCACTCTCAAAGAAACCATAAAGTAATTATGCACACCGAAGGAAAAAGTTAAGCACAGTCAAGGAAAACGTAGCATGCACACTCAAGGTAAAACTTAGTCATACTCAAGGTAAAACCATATGCATACTAAAGGAAAAAGTAGTGATGCTCACTCAAGGCAAAACTTATGCATGCTCAAGGCACAACTTATGCATGCACAAGAGAAAAGTACTGATGCACACTCAAGGAAAAATTTGTGCACACTCAAGAGAAAACTTATGCACACTCATGACAAACTTATGCATACTCACAAGAAAATATATGCACAAATGACAAGATTCTCAATAACTCTCAGTTACACAGTGTACAAAAATTGATGTAGAGAAATCCCTACAAGGCTCGAATCTAGAGTTCAAACCTTTCAAACATCAAGAACAAGTGTTCTAGATGTTATCCTAGCTTGGAAACAAGCTTGGATGCAAAATAGAGATAGAAGTGAAATGAAAACAAAGGGAATAAGTTCTTGAGTGATTCTTATTCACTCTTGCAAGCACCTTGGACTTAACCTTAACACAATGCAAGCCAACAAGAAACAAACAAGCTATAACACAACACAACTAGGGGATATACCACCTAGAGCACCATGAGTTTCCCTAATCAAGTTCATACAATAACAATCACACAAACAAGATATAATTGGGCAAGAGATACTGGTTGTTTTTAGTTGCTTAACCAACAAACCAAAGTGGCCTTCAAATTATAGAAAGGAGTCTATGCTCAACTTACAACTTTTGTGTTTTTAATCAATTCAAAGGCCCCTAAAAATGAGCTATCTCTTGGCTTTTATACCAAGTGAGAGCCGGCCCTTTGAACCTCATAAAGTTCACTTACTTAAGACCAAAATACCCTAAGAAATGTTTCATAACAAACATAAGGAAACTTGTGCAAAATGCACTTGAAAGTGACATAGCCGGCTAGAGGGTCTATCCGGGTATGTCCAAAAGTGAGCTCTTTGTAGCTTGACTTGGTCCAGAAATGACCAAGTGTTCTTCATGGAATTTGTGGAGAAGAGATACCTCTTTGACATATCAAAAGAGTAGAGGCAATGGGCTTCATTTCCTGGTCCAGATTAAGAGCTAAAGTGGCATGCATAACTTGATCTTTGATCCTCTTAGCCATGGCTCTTGTGATTGCCCTTTGAGGAGTTGTTGATAGGGATGCTCCTGCATCATTCGCTCCTTCTTTTGAAGGGCCTGACCTCAGGCCATCTTCAGTATTGATGATTGGAGCCTCTTCTTCTTGTTCTTCCCCTTCACTAGCTTCTTCATCAACATTCTTGAAAAGAGTAAGGTCTCCAATGTTAAAAGTGGGATTGACTCCATACTCTTCTGGAAGGTCGATGACATAAGCATTGTCACCAACCACTCTTAGCACTTGGAATGGTCCATTCCCTCTTGGTGAGAGCTTGGAAGTCCTTAAGTTGGGAAATCTGTCCTTCCTTAGGTGCACCCACACTAGATCTCCTTCTTTGAGTATGACCTTCCTCCTATGCTTGTTCTTTGCCTCAGCTACACTTGTGGCTAAGCTCTCCAACCTCTCTCTGGTCCTTTCATGTAGCTCCTTGATGAGTTTAACCTGGTTCCCTGCACTATATTCACACTTCTCTTTGCTAGGCAAAGGAATAAGATCAAAGGGGGTTAGAGGGTTAGTACCATACACACACATAAAAGGACTTACCTTGGTGCTTGAGTGTGTGGCCCTATTGTAGGCAAACTCAACATGTGGCAGAATGTCTTCACATGCTTTAAGGTTAGTCTTAATCAAGGCTCTAAGCATGGTCCCTAAAGTCCTATTAGTCACTTCAGTTTGTCCATCAGTTTGGGGGTGACTAGATGTAGAAAATAAGAGCTTGGTTCCTATCTTTCCCCATAATGTTCTCCAAAAATGACTAAGGAACTTAGGATCCCTATCACTAACTATGGTCCTAGGTAGGCCATGTAGTCTAACAACCTCACTAAAGAATAAGTTGGCTACACTAGTTGCATTTTCAGTTTTATGACAAGGTATAAGGTGAGCCATCTTACTAAACCTATCCACCACCACAAAAATAGAATCTCTGCCCTTCCTAGTCCTAGGTAACCCTACAATGAAGTCCATACTAATATCTAACCATGGGGCACTAGGGATAGGTAGTGGTGAATACAAACCTTGAGGTTTCACTTTGGATTTGGCCTTAAGGCACTCAATGCATCTTTTAAGCATATGTTCTATGTCTTTAAGCATGTGAGGCCAAAAGAAATGGGAACTCATTATAGCATGGGTCTTGTCCCTACCAAAATGTCCCATTAAACCTGCTTTGTGAGATTCCTCCACAAGAAGAAGTCTAAGAGAACACTTAGGTATGCACACCCTATCAACCTTGAATAGAAATCCTTCAAACAAATAAAACTTGCCTAAGGGTCCCCTTTCAAGGCAATGAACATATATATCACAAAAATCAGAATCATTTCTATAAAGCTCTTTGATGTAGGTGAATCCTAACACCATTGAATCAAGGGTGGTTAGCAAGGTATGCCTCCTAGAGAGTGCATCTGCCACTACATTGTCTTTCCCTTTCTTATACTTGATAATATAAGGGAAAGTCTCAATGAACTCCATCCACCTACCATGTCTCCTATCAAGCTTGTCTTGGCTTCTAAAATGCTTTAGTGACTCATGGTCAGTATGCAAGACAAACTCATTAGGCCACAAGTAGTGTTGCCAAGTTTTCAACACCCTAAACAAAGCATACAACTCTTTATCATATGTAGAGTAATTTAGAGTTGCACCTTTGAGTTTTTCACTAAAGAAGGCAATAGGTTTACCTCCTTGCATTAGCACACCTCCAATGCCCACTCCAGAAGCATCAGATTCCACTTCAAAAGGCCTTGTGAAATCTGGAAGCACTAGTAGGGGTGCCTCGGTTAGCCTTGCCTTAAGCTCTTGGAATGCCTCTTCTTGGCTGGTTCCCCATTGGAAAACAATGTTCTTCTTTGTAAGCTCAGTAAGGGGTTAAGCAATGGTGCTAAAGTCCTTGACAAATCTTCTATAGAAGCTAGCAAGCCCTTGGAAACTTCTCACTTGTGTTGCACTAGTTGGAGTTGGCCATTCTTGTATTGCCTTAATCTTCTCTTTGTCAACCTCCAAACCCTTGGAACTCACTACAAAACCTAAGAATGAAACAGAATCTAAGTAGAAATCACATTTCTTAAGGTTAGCATACAAAGAAACTTGCTTGAGTTTGGATAGTACTTCCCTTAAATGATTGGCATGCTCATGGAGTGACTTTGAGTAGATAAGAATGTCATCAAAGTAAACCACCACAAACTGCCCAATGAAGCTTCTTAGGACATGATTCATCAACCTCATGAAGGTTGAAGGAGCATTGGTAAGACCAAATGGCATGACAAGCCACTCATACAACCCAAACTTAGTTTTGAAGGCAGTTTTCCATTCATCACCTTCCTTCATTCTGATTTGGTGGTAACCACTCTTGAGATCAATTTTTGAGAAGCAAGATGCTCCATGGAGCTCATCTAACATGTCATCTAACCTTGGAATTGGATGCCTATACTTGATGGTGATGTTGTTGATGGCTCTACAATCCACACACATCCTTAGTGTGCCTTCCTTCTTAGGCACCAACAAAACTGGCACGACACAAGGGGACATGCTTTCCCTTATGTACCCTTTCTCTAACAACTCTTGGACTTGAGTTTCCACCTCTTTACTTTCCATAGAATTCATTTTGTAGGCTGGCCTATTAGGAAGTACCTGCCCTGGAATGAAATCAATTTGATGTTCAATACCTCTTAGTGGTGGAAGTCCATTGGGTAGCTCTTGTGGAAACACTTCATGGAACTCATCTAGCACTTCTTGGATGGCCTTAGGCAATGTGTGGCTGGGTGCTTCTGATGTTAAGGTGTGATTCTTGATCAAGCTCATTAGCATAGCATCCTTGGGCAGAAATTCATCCCTTGGAACTTCCTTGAACACTAGCATGGAGTATTGTCCTTGGAACTTGGAGATGTGCAAAACCAGGGGCTTGTCCTTGGTCTTAAGCCTATCTTTTGCTACCATCTTTCCCTTATCCTTGGCTCTCTTAGCCTCAGCTGCTTCCACAATTTGAAAAGGAGTCATAGGTTTCAAGGTAATCAACTTGCCATTAACCATGAAAGAGTACTTGTTAGAAAAACCATCATGTGTAACTCTATTATCATATTGCCATGGTCTTCCTAAGAGTAAATGACAAGCTTGCATGGGTAATACATCACAAAGTATAGTGTCCACATATGAGCCTAGCTTAAAGGTCACATTACATTGCTTGTGAACCTTGAGTTCTCCACAATCATTCATCCAATGTAGTTTGTAAGGTCTAGGATGCAATATGGAGGGCAAGTCTAATTTTTCTATCAATTCACTACTAGCTATGTTGCAACAACTACCTCCATCAATAATCACATCACAAACCTTGTCTTTTATCATGCATCTACTATGGAAAATGTTCTCCCTTTGGTTATCTTCAACCAATTCAGTTTGGACACTTAGAACTCTTCTACAAACTAGCACTTCACCATGTTCATAACCTATCTCCTCTGATTCTTCCCCTAAGTCCACATCTAGGTCATTACTAGGTTCATTATCTTCATGCTCACTTTCTGATTCATATTGTCCCATAGCATTAATAAACATAACTCTCTTGTTAGGACAATCTCTCATGAAATGGCCTTTACCCTTGCATTTAAAGCACTCTAAACTACTAGATCTAGGGTAAGGAGTATTAGACACATTAGGGGGTTTAGAAGTACTCCCTGAATTTCCCATGTCTTGGCCTTGGGGTTTAGGTGGATCCGTTTGTGGATAGGTTCCCTTGGGTGCTTGAGTAGGGGTGGTGCTTGGCTTGTTAGCCCATGGGGTGCTTGATCCCATTGGCCTAGAAGTTGGCCTTGTTGTTTGCACCATCCTAGCCTTCATCTTCCTTTCAACCTTAATAGCATTATGAAATAATTGTTCACTAGTTTCATAAGGATACATGTCTACCTCATTGGAGATGGAAGGGTTCAACACCCTTAGAAACCTTGCATTGGTGGCAATTGGGTCTTCTCTGATGTTGGCCTTGATCATGGCCATATGCATTGCATTATACACTTCCTCCACACTCTGATTTCCTTGCTTCAAGGTCTCTAACTTGTGCCTTAGCTCCCTTGCATGGTGCTCAGGTACAAATCTTTCTCTCATGACCCTCTTCATTTCATCCCAATTCTGGATGGGAGGCTCTTGTCTTTCTCTTCTCCCCTGGACCAAGTTATCCCACCACAACATAGCATAATCTTGGAATTCAAGGATAGCAAGTTGTACCTTCTTTTCTTCATTGAAGTTGTGGCATGACCAGATTTGGCCCATCTTTCTTTCCCATGCCATGTAGGTGTCCGGATCACACTTGCCCTCAAATGGTGGAATCTTCACCTTTATCTTGCCAATGCCATCCTCTTCTCTTGGCCTAGGCACTTGCTCAAACCCTTGATCATGTCTTGGTTGCCTTGGAGCTGGTCCTAGATGGTGTACTGGGGCATGTCTAGGGGCTTGCTCAAAGGGTTGCTCATGTCTAAGTTCCCTAGGAACATACCCATAAGGGTGCTCATTCCTTTGGAACCTTACCCTCCTTCCTCTGCTTCCTCTTCCTCCAAATCTCATGTACCTATCATCCTGAAACTCAACAACAAAATCATCACTATATCTATTCACATTAGGAGAATCAAAGTTAGGAAACTCCCTTTGGTATTGCATAGGTGATGGTCTTGCTAGGGGTGAGACATGTTCTCTAGTTGGTATCCTAATAGGCTCAGGTCTGTTTATGGGTGAGATGGAGCCTATCCTCACATCTTGTCTAGGAATAGGAGCATGGGGGTGTGCATGAGAGGGTTCCCCAGGTTCATACTGGTTCCTTAAGATCCTAGGGAAACTCCTTGGTGATTTCTGTTTTGACTCCAATGTTGCCATTCTACTAGAAAGCTCTTGGTGATTTCTAGCTATGGTTTCATTAAGGGTCCTTATGAGTGAGGCTAGGTCTGGTTGTGGGTTGGTGATACTTTGTTCTGAGTTGATCAAAGGGTTCACCTCCTCTTGTTGAGAATGATGAGGTGAGCTAGACATTGTCACACAAACAACAAGAAAAGATGTTAAGTTAGAGTAATAATTTGTGTTTGAGTTGTGTCTTCTCTCACACTCAAAGATAATCTCACAATCTCTGCTCAATATAGTACCTTATAAGTGTGAAATGATTTGAGTGAAGCTAGATTAGGTACACTTAAGGATGCAACAGAAATAATAGTTATAGCATGCAGTTTAGGTACTTAGGCAAAAACAGAATGTTTAAGTGTGTTTAGCTCAAGAGGGGCGAAGGACTATTACCTTAGTTTTAGGTGAACAAGAAGCCCTTGGATTCCCTTTGTAGTTGCCTTCAAAAGTGCCTTGGAAAAAGGTTAAGGATTGTGTTTAGGAAGAGAAGTTAAGTGAACCACCTTAGGTGCACTACTTCCCTTAAGGCTAAAAAGGTGGGGTATGGCTTAGGTTGTGAAGGGCACTTGGCAATCCCTTCTCACCGTCTTCACTTAGTATTGTGACCACTTGGTCACGTTCCAATTGTTGCAAAAAGTTGAACTTTAAAGTTGTGACAAGTAAAGTTTACCAATGTGTCACTGTCCGGGCAAATGGTGCCGTGTAGATATGATGTTGACACTACCTTGGCTCACTTGGTTGACTGAGTTTAGGACCCTGACTTGGTCAGGTCTTTTTTGTGTCCTTTAGTGGGGGAGGCCCTCTTCACTTTGCACAAGTCACTTTCCAATTCGCACGGTGAAATGAGGCTGCAACTCTTGGCAAACTTGCTTGGTGATCACTTTTGTGAAAGTGATGTTGACGTTTTACTACTTCTGGAAGGATTTTCTTTGCCTTGGTCAGAACGATCTACTCGGTGGATTTGGATGATTTTTGTTGCTGTAGAAAGATCAAGACCTGTACTTTACACTTTGTTCATATTGTTCTTGAAGATGGTTGTGTTTGGTAGGGCTAAAAAGGCTTGACTTTTGGTGTCTTGCTCGGAGATGGGTCCCGGAACAAGGCACCGGGTCCCGGTTAATGGTTGGTTTTCCTTGGCACTTCCTAAGCTTAACTTAGGGATTTCCTTAGGAAACTTCCACACCTTCAACCTTGGTTTTATTCCTGCAAAAACTTCAAGCAATCATATTAGTTAGACCAAAGAAACAAGGCAAAGAAAAGGCTAGCTTTTTGTGGGTTTTCAACAATTTTTTTTGTCAAGTGTTCTTGCTAGAACTTTGCAAGGCACTTGTTTTCGATTTTTCTAAGGTGAACAAAGGATGAACTCACTGAGCTCTGATACCACTTGATGTAGAGAAATCCCTACAAGGCTCGGATCTAGAGTTCAAACCTTTCAAACATCAAGAACAAGTGTTCTAGATGTTATCCTAGCTTGGAAACAAGCTTGGATGCAAAATAGAGATAGAAGTGAAATGAAAACAAAGGGAATAAGTTCTTGAGTGATTCTTATTCACTCTTGCAAGCACCTTGGACTTAACCTCAACACAATGCAAGCCAACAAGAAACAAACAAGCTATAACACAACACAACTAGGGGATATACCACCTAGAGCACCATGAGTTTCCCTAATCAAGTTCATACAATAACAATCACACAAACAAGATATAATTGGGCAAGAGATACTGGTTGTTTTTAGTTGCTCAACCAACAAACCAAAGTGGCCTTCAAATGATAGAAAGGAGTCTATGCTCAACTTACAACTTTTGTGTTTTTAATCAATTCAAAGGCCACTAAAAATGAGCTATCTCTTGGCTTTTATACCAAGTGAGAGCCGGCCCTTTGAACCTCATAAAGTTCACTTACTTAAGACCAAAATACCCTAAGAAATGTTTCATAACAAACATAAGGAAACTTGTGCAAAATGCACTTGAAAGTGACATAGCCGGCTAGAGGGTCTATCCGGGTATGTCCAAAAGTGAGCTCTTTGTAGCTTGACTTGGTCCAGAAATGACCAAGTGTTCTTCATGGAATTTGTGGAGAAGAGATACCTCTTTGACATATCAAAAGAGTAGAGGCAATGGGCTTCATTTCCTGGTCCAGATTAAGAGCTAAAGTGGCATGCATAACTTGATCTTTGATCCTCTTAGCCATGACTCTTGTGATTGCCCTTTGAGGAGTTGTTGATAGGGATGCTCCTGCATCAAAAATTCTCAAGAAACTAATGCCCACTCAAGAAAAAGATGATGCACATTGACAAGCATACCTATGCACAGTTAATAATCATACTAATACAAGTCAAGGCAAGTCAATAAAAAATGATAAGTTCACACTCAAGGAAAAACTAATTCACTCTTATATTCACATCATATTCACTTACTCATCACAAACACTTGTACAATAATTTCTAAACAAATATATATAAATCAACCCAATGAACGAACGGATGATAACACATGAGGTCAGTTTGCCGATCCACCGACTTTATCCTAATAAATAGTTAATTAACGACTTTAGAAATTTCTTTACTCAATCTAAAAGAAAGTTTATACCAAAAAATTCTTTCAATTTCTCGATTCTTGTAAATCCTCCCAGAGTTACTTGATGTTGATGGAGTAGGTGATGATTTTCAACATCTCCCCTCATCACTAACTATCCCCCTCCTTCGTTGCTTTCTCCCACTCAATAACACCTTTTGGTTAATTGTATTGAGTTGGCTCTTAATCTTTGTTTAGATAAATATAAAAATGTTGGAGAAGCATGTCTTCGGCAAATCTTGAATCTGCATATCTTGGATTTGGTTTCTTCATGCTTGTAGAATTTAGAGTACCAGATTCATCATCGACCACTATACCAATTTGTGGTTTCCTTGATGGTGCCTAGACATCTTGACTCGAGTAGGTTTCTCTACTGGACATAGTCTCCTTTCATAATGACCTCCTTACACATGATTTCCAAGGCCTTAAAGTCGTACGAGACCTTTGAATAATTGGTCGCGAGTAACTAACCACTGATGGTTCTTCATGGGTATCCACATGATCCTCCTCTGGAACATTTCCCGAGTATGGTAAAAGCACATTGTTATTACTTCACCAAGACGAGCCTTCATCAAACACTACATGACGTGAGACATTGCCTTTGTTGGTAGTGGGATCAATGAACTTCCACCCTTTCCTTCGTTGATCATATCCCACTAATATGCACCTGATGGCATTCTTTTCCATTTTCATTTTCATCTTCTCTAGGAAGAATGCATAACACACACATCTAAACACTCTAAAGTGTGTCACCGTGAGCTTCTTCTGGTACAAAACTTGGTAAGGCGATTGAAATCCAAGTTTTTCTCGAGGCATCCTCTGATGATATGCGCTGCATTAGTCATACACTCTGACCAGAAACATAGTTGCACGTTCTTGGCATGCATCATGCTTCTGCACTTTTCTCCAAGATGTCTATTCTTCCTTTCAATAGTTCCATTTTGTTGAGGTGTGTAGGGACACGTGAACTAATGACTTATCCTGTGCTTTTTGAAATATTTTTCAAACTCTTATGAGGTATGTTATCCACAGTTATCAGTTCTGAGACACCTTATCTTCACACCGAGTTCCTTTTCCACAATATCCTTGAACTCGATTAACTTCTTGAAAAAAGAAATATACTCACACATATCTTCAAAAATTACAAATAAAGCATATATTTTTTTCCGAGAGCAAGATGGAATTTTCCCTTTGCCAAACTCATCGAGTGTATAAGCTCCAACGGTCTCGATTCTTTTACCTTTAATTCCGTGAAAGGCGTCCTATGTGCTTTTCCAAACTGGAATCTCGCACATACAACTCTTTCATGCACTTCTAGAGATGGAATACCCTTCACCATGTCTTTCTTCATCACCACCTATAGATAGTTGTTGTGAAGATATGCTAACCGAGCATTCCATAGACAAGCCATCTCATTTTGATGAGCTTTATCTACATATGCATCACCAGTTGATAACACATATAGCTTCCGCACTTTCTTTCCTTCCATAAAAACTTTACCATGTATTGTTGCATTTCCAGGAACCTTGACATCGCCTGAACCAAGTAAAACATAATGTCCTGCAACTGTAACCTGAGGAACCGACACAAGATTCTTCTTTATACCTGGAACATGGTATACGTCTTCCAAAACCATAGAACCTCCCTTGCATAGCGAAGCCTTCAAATCTTCGACATGTTTTAGTGGATGCATAGTATTATATGATATGATAACTGCTTCTTTGCCTTCATACTTCCACAGCTTCATAAACTTGATCATATCACCAGTCATGTGATGCGAGCACCCTGAATCAACTATCCAGTTTCTCTCATAGTTGATTTGTTCCTTCCTAACAGAATCAACTATACAAGCTTCTGTATAAGGAATATCTACTACTGTAGCAGTCAGAGCGGCCTCTTCCCCCTCTTCTTCTATTAATGCATATGAAGAAGAAACATTTCATTCTTCTTTACTTTCATCTGCACGAGTCCTTCTGGGTTTCACCTCCACTGAGTTTACTTCAAGAATCTTCAGTCTATAATCCCGAGCAATGTTCCCTAGCTTCCCACACTTGAAGCGTTTTCCAGACTTTTTCTTTGGGGTCACTTTTTGGTGCTAAGGGATCACTCTTTATTGCTACTTCTTTTTATCTCTATTCAGTCCCCCCTTGAACGCAAATGGCTTCTTCTTATAAAACGGTCTTCATTTCTTCCCCCTATTTGAATAAAGGGAATCGTCATGGTATTTGACAGAAAGACCAATTAAATAAAGGGAATCGTCACGGTCTTCATTTACCTTATCTCATTTTCTAGCATTTGCAACTGTGTTTCATTTTCATGTGAAAAGAGAGATTCAAATGTGTCCCATGCTTCTTTCGAAGTCTTTGCATCTCTAATATGATCAATTAGATATGTTTTAATGGTAACCTTAATGACATATAATGCTTTTGTGGCATGTACCTTCCATTTTTACAATATCTCTACATTTGTTGGAGTACTTTCTAGAGGACATGTACTGGTTCCCGCTACTATATTCCATAAATCTTTCCCTTGGAGATATGAATACACGCATGGTCTCTAGTATGTTTAATTGTTGTTGTTGAGCTTCTCAATCCCACTTGTCATATTTTCAATATCTACCATTGCTTCAAGCAATTACACCGGTAGCATAACAACGCAGTTTGAGAACTGTAAGCACCAAAGAAAAACTTGTTACTCCCCGAGAAAAAAGTACGATCATAGATCCTAAAATTTTGCTGAATACTGACTAACAACAAAGCCTGTACGAAGATCCTGGCTCTGGAACCAAATTTTAAGGAATGAAAAACTTTGTTTAATTTTGCAATATTTAAATATAAATATCATTCTAATTATAATGGGAACTAGAAGAACACTGACGAGCCACAAAACGTCTGTTGTTATGCTGAATCAAAAAATAAATTACCTATCCAACTATTCTAGCTAGTAGAGAGGTACGAAATGGTCGATCCCAAAGGGAGTCAGGAATTTAGTTCTTATGTAGTTAATATGATTAACGGATAAAGTAACCAAAAGGGGGGGGGGGGTGTATGAACTAATCTAACTAAATAATTTAAGCAAATAACACTAGGAAAACACACCTTATTCAATAGACATCCACACAAAAGATTAGTAGGTTGATCATTGATAACTATTAATCCTATGTTCAAAAATTCATATGGTTGTCCTAATCCCTGTTCTGATATAGCTATTAGTCCAACTAGTCTTAATATCCCTTACTAAGATACAACCAAGAAACTATCAGGAATTAACAACCTAACGCCGATGAACTCAAGAATAGACAGGTGCATGCAGTACCATTGAATCAAGGTCGATATTAACCATGCAATCAACTCTCGCTACAATCACAAGTTCAACTAGGTCATGCAATTGCTTTGCTACCTAATGTAAGACTTCCCAACTCGGACAAGTCAGGTCTAGCAGTATGAATCAATCTAGTCTACCTAGGAGGCTAATCCAGACAAATAAATCCAATTCAGTAGGCAATTAATACAAGAGAGATGAAACAACTCACATTCTGAAATAGAACAAAGGTAGAAGTCCTATAACCAAACTAATTTGGATTTTTCGGCGATTGAATAAAATGAAAAGAGACTAGTGATGCATAGTTTTCTTGATATTTAGAAAAATGTAAGAGTTGTCTATGATAGAAATGGAGGCAGCTCTAAACCCTATTTAAAAAGAAAAATCTCAACTGAAATCTAATTATTAGAGATGATAAGACAGGATCAGTTGGCACTCATGAAGCCCATTTGTGTCCGGCCCAGCACGGGCGCGGTCGCACAAGGTGCGGCGCGGTCGCTCCACTTCTCTGACTCTCTACTTTCTTCTCGAATTGGTGCATGGTCACGCACAGTGGCGGAGCCAGAAAATTATTCTTGGAGGGGCGACTCTTATTTTATTTTTGTTCTCATTAGTCATTTATAATGTTACGATTTGTTTATAATTATTTCAATAATTATAAAGTATTGTTTGATTATTTTAATCATATTTGAAAGTAAATAAACAAGCTTAAGATACGCCAAATATATATAAAGAAAGAAAACTCAACGGTTTAAAACTTGATCTTTACAAAAAATTATTTTTTTCATCTTTGTTTGTTTAATTGAAAACTAAACTATGTAGATTAAGTTGAAATAAAATTTATATTGTTACAATAAAGCGAAAATTCAATGAGAAGAACATAAAGAATACAAATTTAAATTAATATAGATATTATATACTAGGAATTAAGTTAATTTTTTTATTAAAAATCAATATACAAAAATTAGACTTAAGTAATGTATATTTACAACATATATGATACATAAAATTATAAAAGATAAAAAATAATAATAGCTTAAAATAGAAATTAAAAACATTCGATTATGAAAAATATATTAATTAGAAAATACTATATATACACAAATTAAAAAGAAAAAAAAATGAGTAGTGAGAGCTTATGAGAGTTGAACCCATAACCTCTTCACATAAATTACTAGACATTAACCACTACACCAAGACAACTTATTTGTCTTTCTAGTTAAACTGTTTAATCTATTACAAACTTATAAAATTATATACATACATATTATGATTCCGTCGGAGTACCGGAGGGGCGGGTGACCCCTCAGCCCCCTCTGTGGCTCCGCCACAGGTCACGCATTGTCTAAAGCGTTCGCGCCTCTGACTCTGTTGCTTGACGCGGTCACGCACATTCTTTCCCGGTCACGCCAACTCTTAGTTGATCTTCTTATACTATTAAATTCTTCCCTAAACGCTGCTAATGTCCAACAAACTCCGAAACATCAAATTATGCACAAACTCTCCCCGGATCCCCTTTGAATGATGCTAAAAACCACTGTACACGCTATACTAAACAACTCATATCAAAATCCCCCACACATAGTCCTTGTTTTTCCTCGAGAAAGCTACAACAAACTCACTCTTCCCTTTATGGTAGTGATCTTCACATCAACAGTTCAAATCCATAGACACCTGAAAATATCCAAGCACAGGTGTAGATTCCGACTCTAGATAACATTGATGGAATCAACAATTACCCAAAGCTTTTACCATCTTCGTCCCACTCAAGTACACGATAATGCATCCAAATAATATGCAGCCGTTGTCTTTGCCCAAGAGGCATATGAATGATAACAAAGAAAAATCAAGTCAACGACCTATTCTATTCCTCACATGCTTCACAATGTATGATAAAATACCACGAGTACCAACACCATTGAGAACACATAAACCACAATTCAACTCACGAAATATCACTTAAACATTTTGTTGTAGGCTTCCTTTTATCCTATTCATGCACTTTTTCTACCTTTCTTCTTTTTAATCCATTTATTTAGGTAAAGGACCCGTCCGTCTTACGGGCCGGGCCAACCAATGAAACTCTTTGCTTAGCCATGGAGGATCGAACCCGGAGTGATCTTTCACACCACTAAGATAGCATGCTCTTCCGACTTATTTCACTAGGAGTTCATTTACCTTTATTACTTATTTTTATTTCAAATTGTTTTGAATTAAACAGGACAAAAGCCAAATAATAGGGATAACGTTATAAAACCAGAGATGAGATGGTCAAAGTGCAATATTAGCATTGTTCTAGTAAATCCTAGTCATACTCTGCATACTCAGGTTAAAGTCCCCAAATTGATCCAACATGTCATCACCATACTACACTTATGATATCAACATCAAAAACATATTCCATAGACTCAAAATCATTGTACTATTATACGGACCCATAACGTGTAAAGTAGGGAATTTTATAGCCGACACACAAACTCAAGACAAACAGAAACCGATGTTTTCTTTTTTTATTCAAATTTTTACTTTTATTTATTTACACGAATACCCTAGTAAGATATAATTCTCTTCCCTCACACTTGAAACACACATTGTCCATGTTGTGAAAATAAAGACAAAGATAATCGATAAGGAGAAGGAGAATCAGTACCTCACTCTTGCCAAAATCCTCGATATCATACCCATCCTTCTCAAACTCTTACGAACATTTCTGCTCGTAGTTGTAGTACTTGGAGATATCCCCTTAAGTGCTCAATCACGTGCCGACAATGTGGGCCTAGAGGTCCTCCATGCCGAGCCGTATACCGGCATCTTCTGCTCTAGCACGGACTAGCCGGTGAACTGGGACTACATCTGGGCATATCCCATCTGAAACTCATGCATCTGTGTAAGCAGACACTCCTACTAGACATGGCCAGACGAACTGGGCGCTCCCCCTTGTCCTATGCTCGGTTCTGGCTCTGCCGGACCATCATTTTCAATGGCTATGCCATCGGGGGCTATCCATAAGTTATGGTTAGGTCCATAGATAAAGTTCCGCGACAGGTGGAGTGTGTGGGCATTGTTCCGCCGGACATCCATATCTAATTTCCGAGCGCTCCCAACATGAGACCAGCTTGCACTAGCGTTCGTTCATTGTACAAACAACTTCCTGCAAACTTGTCCTCAGAAGATAACGTCTCCACAGTAACATTACATACTCCCATTACAAGAAGGGAAATCGTCCCCCCAAAGCTAATTTTACCGGTTTCCTTCATCCTCACGCTCTTGCAGCCTGTGATTACAATGGAAATCCAATCAAGGGTGCTTCCACACTCCTGCATCAAGTTATACGTGTACCAAAAAAATAGGTGGAGAGCTTGTTCAATTCTCCCTTCCGGAAGACGTACCTGTCAGAACCTTATACGGGAGTCGCATGCAGGGGAGATGTAGATTGTAGTTGTACTCGTCCTTGAACCTATGAGGGTGCATGCGACTTTCATAAAGAAGTAGTGGAACCAGAATGTACGACCGAGTCGTAGTTGGGAGTGGGGTTCTTTGTTACCCCAAAAATTTGGCGCATTTGTTCGATCAACACCGACCGCATACCACTATTATAGGAAAATGAGATCCCTTCCAACTCATTGGTGTCCTCATCCTTGTCTTCTGTGAATGTCGTGAGAAATTCCCTTGTCATCTTGGGGAATGTTTGTGCTGCCACCTCAATAAAGACCCCAAACCGGCATGCATGGTCAAGCATGCCCCTCATGCAAGCAAACATCCCCAACTGAATCAAAGTCCCTATGCCAAAGAACTTGGTGGCCATAATAACCTTTTCATCAATAATACTTCCCGCAGTGGGTGCCTACGGTCGGCTCCCCGAAGAGGAGGCAACATCCTTAGCAACTCTTGACCTCTTCGACATGATTACCAAACAACAAACCAAACTCAAGGTGGCAAGCAAACAATTTCAAAACTCACCACACATAATGAAAGTTTCAAACACCAATATCCCGGGCAAAACAGTGCTAGTAAGTTAAAGCACGGAAGCTGAATTCTTAGAGACGTAAAGGCGTGGTCGCGTTCTTGAAGGTGCGGTAACGTGACAAACTCTACGGAGAGGAATGGCCACGTCGAATATTGCATGATTGATTATTTGAATGTATCGAACGCGTGGTCGCGTCTTCGTCGGGCGTGATCTCGCGATCGCTTTTTTCTTGTACGAAGGGACTTTTCCCGGGTTTGTGCCAAACCGAAATGTAGGATGATGAATGCGAGTGTTTATGGTTGGAAATTGAGTCTAGTGGATTTGGAATGAGTGTTAAAGAGCTTGAGGATGGAAAGAGGGGTTTTTTGCAAGAGATTGTGGTGGGAGAGGATGAATAGATGTTTGAGTGAGAGATTTGGGATTTTGGTGTTAGATGGAGAGATTTGGTGGTTGGATTTGGTGAAAATTGGAGGGAATTGGTTTTTCTGAGGAGAGTTTAAGATTTGGATTTGGTGAGAATTGGAGGGAATTGGTTGTTCTGAGGAGAGTTTAAGATGCGGGCTGATTTTTGTGCTTAAGATAAGGGTGTGTAGAAGAGAGGGTTTTGGGGTTTTTGTATTTCTCCCCTTTTTTCATTTTTCCCCGTTCTTTTCCTTTCTTTTCAGTGAAATAGGCTATGGAGAGGCCAGGGCACGGTCACGTGTTATGGGGGACGGTCGCGCTCTTACGTAGGCGCGGTTGCGTGGTCGCTCTCCTTTCTGTGCAGTCACGTCTATGTCCAGTTTCCATATAGCTAGTCCCAACCTAATAAAAATTCAAAAATAAATCAAAGTTAGTAATACCTCGGGTTGCCTCCCGAGCAACATTGTATTTTGAGTCTTCGGCTTGACTTATCACTCCACTCTCAATTATTCAGCCCTCGTCTAGTCAAGAGTCGTTTCGTCTAGGAATTCCTTGGTGAATCCATCTTGATACGGATTAAGCCTTTGACAATTCACCATGAATACATTATGGTTATCCAGATCAAAAAGTTCCACTGCGCCATGAAGGTAAATGCGAGCTACAGTATATGGTCCATTCCAGTGAGACCTCAATTTTCCTGGGAAGAGTTGCAGGCGAGATTGATACAGCAAGACTTTGTCACCCACTTTAAAGCGCTTCCGCAATATATTCTTATCATGCCAATCTCTCGTCTTTTCCTTGTAGATTACCGCGTTCTCACATGCATCTCTGCATACGTCCTTCAACTCAAGAATTTGCAGCTTCCTTAGATATGTAGCGTCATCCATCTCAATATTTCATTTTTGTACTGCCCACCATACCTTGTGTTCTAGTTCCACTGGTAGATGACAAGATTTTCCATACACCAGTCTGAATGTTTACATCGCAATTGGTGTCTAACACATTGTTCGGTAGGCCCACAAAGCATCATCTAACCGTGTGCAATCCTTCCTATTTGGAGTTACTGTTTTCTTCATAATGCCTTTAATATGTATGTTGGATACCTCTACTTGTCCATTAGATTGAGGATGGTAGGCGGTAGAGACTCTTTGAGTAACGTGGTACTTCCTTAAGAGTGCGCTCAACGTCTTGTTGAAGAAATGGGTTCCCTGGTTACATATAATAGCCTCTGGGATTCCAAAGCAAGAAAATATGTTTTCCTTTATGAAACCTGCCACCACTTTGGAATCATCAGTTCTGATGGCCTTCGCTTCCACCCATTTGGAAACTTAGTCCACCACAAGCACAATATATAGATTAACACAAGAGTTAGGAAATGGTCCAATATAGTCAATCCCCCCAAAATAAAAAATCTCACAAAAGACTAATGGTGTTTGTGGCATCTCATCTCTCTTTCATATCTTTCCGACTCTTTGACATCTGTCGCAGGCTGTAAAAACGTATACGCATCTCAAAAGATGGTTGGCCAATATAATCCTACTTATAACACCTTCCTAGATATCTATTAGACACAAAATGACCCCCAAAAGCATGTGAATGGCAAAAAGTTAAAAAATATTGTACCTCATTATCCGGGTGACATCGTCGGATAATCTTATCAACACAATGCCTCCACAGGTACGGATCATCCAGGCGTATAGCTGAGCTTCACGCTTGATCTTGTCTTTTGCGATTTAGAGTAGTTTGGAGGGAATTCACTCAAACAGGGTAGTTCACCACATCCTGTGACCCATGGCTTGAAAGATTTGAGTGCCAAAATCTTGAACTCTGGATCCGTATGTTTAGTCATGCACGAGACAAGGGAGAGGTCACACTTGTTAGTGCCGCGATCGTGTCCTACCTCAGAGCCCCTATGTGTGACCGCGTGTGATGGGACACGTCCGCTACTTTGTCTCCGCATAAACTCTATACAAGGTTTTGTCTGGGAATTTGGAGAGTATTGGAGTTTTTGGTTCTGTGTCCTCCTGTATGATTCTGCTTAGATGGTCAGCCACCAGGGTTCTCAACACCCTTATTTCAACATCAAACTCACTCAGCCATAGGATCCAGCGGATGAGACGTGGTTTGGAATCCCTTTCATCATTAAATAGCGAAGTGCAGCATGATCCGTGTGGATAATCACTTTACTGCCCAACAAGTACTATCTGAATTTCTCGAGGAAAAACCACAACTAATAAATCATTCTCAGTAGTGGAGTAGTACCATTGAGCCCCATTCAGCATGGTAGAGGCATAGTAAATCACGTGCATTTCTCTCCCTACCTTTTTTACCAAGAACTGGAATAATCACTTGGGTCACACATGATCTTAAAAGGGATGGTCCAATAAGGCACTTTAATTATAGGAGCTTCTACGAGGTGGGCTTCTAATGTGTTAAAAGCTTTCTTGTAATCATTGGTGAACTCGAAATTTACCCCTCTTCAACAATTCGCACAAGGGTAGTGAGGTTTTCCTTAATAGAATGCGATAGAAACCCGCATGACCCAATAAAGACCTTAAGTCTTTAACATTATTAAGGTATGGCATGAACTGAATAACATCTCTTTTCGCCTTGTCTACCTCAATTCCCTTGGCCGAAACTATGCGGACTAGAACAATCCCTTGCTGAACCATGAAGTGGCACTTCTCAGTGTTGAGTACCAGATTTGTCTCTATACATCTCTGTAGAACAAGGGCTAGGTGGTATAAACAATGACCAAAGTTTTCCCCATGTACCGTGAAGTTTATAGTAGACTTATAGAGAAATAAGAAATGGGAAATTCTATAAATAAATTACGTAAACTCTCAACCTAATCTTTTTAGGTTAAGAAAGGAGAAGCAATTATATAGACTTTCAATCCTTAACCTAGAAGATACCTAATAAACTAATTGAAATAATCTGAATTAAATATTCAAATATGGAAAAATTGAAACTAACAAGCATAAAATCCTAATCAAAAGATAAGAGGGTAAAATAACGCGTTTTCTATTGCGTTGTAATCGGCAATCACGGAATTGGTTTCGGCGACCGCTGCAGACTTGTATTTATAGATATAAAGAAAATTTTCCGGTGGTTACCAATGTGCATCCGCGGTCGCATTCATAAGATCAGTATCCGACTCATTCAGGTTCGTCTTGGTCTTCAATGTTGCGCGTCTCTATCTTCACACTATCTTCTCTTTGCTCCATCTCTAATATCCTCTTAAAACATCAAAATGTGATATATGTGGACGTAATGTGATACGCACCAAGTACACCGTAAATATGCTCTATATCATACTAAAAATATGCTATTATACCCGTCGTAGACGTGTACATTACCTTCCCATCCACTGAAAGAAAGTCCATGGGTGGCTCTTTGCGCACCATAAATCCATCTTTAAAACAAATATCCACAAGAATACCTGGCACTAAAATAGGAGCATTGCAATTAAAACAAATACTACCATCAATAAACAAATAGAGCTTTTTCCTTCTCTTCTCTCCATATTGTTCTCGCAAGTGAAGAGAGTGTTATTACTTGTGAAAGATGATGTAGGATTATCTCCCACAAGCTCGGACCTAGAGTGTTCAACCAACACACACTAAGAACAAGTGTTCTAAGTGTTGTTCAAACTTGAAAACAAGCAAGAACAAGGAGAAAGAAAGAGTTTTAAGGGAAGAAATGGATATGTTCTTGAAGAGAACTTCTCTTGCTATGTAAGGCACCTTGGACTTAACCTCAACACAATACAAGAAGAGAAAGAGCAAAACAAGCTATAACTTAACACAACATGGAGATATACTACCATGAGCACCAAGAGTTTCCCATTCAACAAGTTTACACAATCAATTACATAAACAAGATGAAATAGGCAAGGTAAGCAGTTTGATAGATTTGCTCAAACTAATAAGGATGGCCCATGAGAAACTAGGAGGCGTTTTTACTCTACTCAAAACATCAATTCAATCAAAGGCCCTTTTTGGTTAGGTCATTTCTGGCTTTTATACCTCCAATGACCAAGGACTTCTACCAGCTGAAACACGACCAAATAGGTCCAAAATACCCCTAGGAAATTTCCTTAAAAGAGTTAGGGAAAAGGAATAGAATTGCACACTTTTACAACCTAGCAGGGTAAGGTGTAAAAGTGTGTTAGTTTCACAAAAGTGACATGTGCAGCCTTGGTATTGACCTTGGATGGCCTTGATGTATCAATTGGGATATGCACCTCTTCCACATACTAGAAGCGTAGAAGCAATGGGTTCCATTTGGTATGTTGAAACCAAACCCAAAGTAGCCTTCATAACTTGATCTTATCCGGGTAGCTTCACAACATGTGACTTGCAGCCATGATGAAGGCCTTGAATGGGTGAGGTGTCTTAATGGAAGTTGTAAATATTGTCTTCTCTATGGCATACTATAATATGGGAGGCAAAGGGGGTCATATCATATGTTACCTTCAAGATCAAAGTGGCCTCCTTTACCATGTCTTCTAGTTTCTTTGTCATATCTCTTGTGAGGTTTCCTTGACTTGTTTGCCTTGAGTATGCTCTGGATCATTCCCTCCATCATGAAAGAGGCCTGACCCCAGGCCACCTCCTCCTATGGTGTGAAATGACTCCTCATGATCCTTCACCTCCATTGATTCATCTTGGAACTCTTCTTGGTGCATTTGTGGGTGGATGCCTCTAAATCTTTCATCTAAGGCTTGAGTGTGCTTCTTGGCCATACATAAAAGTCTTGTATCTTTAGGCCACTCATGTATGAGCCAATATTGTACGTGTCTTGGCTCCTTGGAGGCTAGTATAGGCAAATGCAACTTGTTCTCTCGGTTCTTTGCTTGGTGCCTTGACTTCTTGTCCTCGCCAATGGAATTCTCCTTTTCCTTGATCCTTTTATGTTCTGCAGACCTAAGAATCTGAAATGGAGTAAAAGTCCTGAGAGTAATTTGCTCATCATTGCACAATAAAGGGTACTTGTTAGCATAACCATCAGGCATCATTTTGTTACGATTTTGCCAAGGTTTCTCTAAAAGAAAATGACTTTCTTGCATAGCTAGAATGTCAAAAGAGATTGTGTTTATGTAATGGTTAATTTTAAGTGTTAACTTACATTTCCCATGTTCTTTAAACTCTACACAATCATTCATCCAATGAAGCTCATAAGGCCTAGGGTGCAAAACCGAGACTAGTTGTAGTTCTTGGACTAATTCATTGTTAGTTATGTTGCAACAACTATCTCCATCTATGGTTAAGTCAAACACCTTATCCTTAACTAGACACTCTCTAGGATACAAATCTTCTCCTAGTTTATCTTCCACAAGTTTAGTTTGGACCTTAAGGAATTTCTTGCAACTAAGGCTTGCACCTTGTTCATACTCTAGCTCTTCATTATGCACTAGTTCATTCTTATGCTCAAAAACATGGTTAAGGTAATTGTCAATTTTATGAATAAGTTCAGATTCAAGTTGTCCTAATGCATTGATTATCATGTCTCCCTTTTTAGGACAATATTTATCATAGTGACCCCTACCTTGACACTTAAGGCATTCTATGCTACTAGTACGAGTGTTCATAGAGTGAGAAGTATGAGAGGGTTTAGAAGTACTCCTTTGTTGCTAAATGATGAAACTTGGAACTTAGGCAACTGGTAGGAATGGTCCTTGTATGGCTCTCGAGGAGCTATGACTTCCTTGGGCTTGCTTTGGTTAGCACTTCCTACCTTTCCTTCCCTTGTATTGTTGTTGGAGTTGTTTGGCTTACTCCCTTGTAATGCTCTTGCCTTGAGCTTTCTCTCCACCTTGATGGCATTGTGAAGAAGTTCTATACTTGTGGTGTAGGGATACATGCTCACTTCTATGGCAAGGGATGTATTCAATACCCTTAGGTACCTAGCAATGGTAGCCTCATCATCTTCATCACATTGGCCTTGATCATGGCCATGTGCATGGCATTGTACACTTCCTCCACACTCATGCTTCCTTGCTTCAAATTCTCCAACCTTTTCCTCATTTCTCTTGCATAATGGTGAGGTAAAAACCCTGACCTCATGACATCCTTCATCTCCTTCCATGTAGTGATGGAAGGTTGACGCTTGATCTACCTCTCTCGGATTTGGTTGTGCCACCACTTCTTTGCAAAATCTTGGAGCCCTAAGGTGGCTAGTTGCAACTTCTCCATCTCTTGAAAGTTGTAGCATGCCCAAATTTGCTCCATCTTCCTCTCCCATCTCATGTATGAGGTTGGATCACACTTCCCTTTAAAGCTTGGGATTTTGAACTTCACCTTGCCTAGGCCATCATCCTCTCTTGGTCTAGGTTCTTGCCCTTGTTTTTGGAACCTTGGTCTCCTTACTCTTCCTCCTCGCCTCATGTACCTATCCTCCTGAAACTCATCAACATCATCATCACTATACCTATTCAAATCAGTAGAGTTAGGGTTAGAAAACTCCCTTGGATAATGCATTGGTGGAGGCCTAGGCAATGGTGAGACAATGGGTCTAGTGGCTACTCTTGTAGGATCCGGCCTTAGGTGATGTGATATGGATCCATGCCTCACATCTTGGCTTGTAAATGGTAGTTTAGTGTGTGGGTGTGACGTTCCTCCAACTTCAATTGTGTCCCTAGAACTATAGGTTGTGTTCTAGTCTTGTCTTGTTTGGATTCAATGGTGGCTAGTCTACTAGAGATGTCATTCAAGTCCTTCTTCAAGTCACTAAGAATGTTCACTAAATCAGGTTGATTAGTGATACCATTGGCTGAATTAATCATGGGATTCACCTCTTCTTGGTGGGAGTCATGATTTGAGCTAGACATGATCAAAGATAACAAATAATGAACAACATTAATGTTAGTCTAATAAGCTTGTGTTTTCTTGTGTTTGAATCACTCTACACTCTTGAATGTCCTCTCAACCTTGGCTATTTGATCAGCTTATCAATGCAATGTGATGCTAGTAACACTTGCTAGCTTGGTACACTAAGATGCTTAATCAACAAAGAATTATAGCTAGCATAGACAAGCAAGTGCACTTGAAAGAAGATGATGTAGGAAAGTGTTTAGCTCAAAGGGACTTGAGAACGTATTACCTCAGTTATGGTGCATAAATAAGCCCTTAAAATGCCCTTGCTTAGCTCTGATACCACTTGTGAAAGATGATGTAGGATTATCTCCCACAAGCTCGGATCAAGAGTGTTCAACCAACACACACTAAGAACAAGTGTTCTAAGTGTTGTTCAAACTTGAAAACAAGCAAGAACAAGAAGAAAGAAAGAGTTTTAAGGGAAGAATGGATATGTTCTTGAAGAGAACTTCTCTTGCTATGTAAGGCACCTTGGACTTAACCTCAACACAATACAAGAAGAGAACGATCAAAACAAGCTATAACTTAACACAACATGGAGATATACTACCATGAGCACCAAGAGTTTCCCATTCAACAAGTTTACACAATCAATTACATAAACAAGATGATATAGGCAAGTTAAGCAGTTTGATAGATTTGCTCAAACTAATAAGGATGGCCCATGAGAAACTAGGAGGAGTTTTTACTCTACTCAAAACATCAATTCAATCAAAGGCCCTTTTTGGTTAGGTCATTTTTGGCTTTTATACCTCCAATAACCAAGGATTTCTACCAGCTGAAAACACGACCAAATAGGTCCAAAATACCCCTAGGAAAGTTCCTTAAAAGAGTTAGGGAAAAGGGATAGAATTGCAAACTTTTACAACCTAGTCGGGTAAGGTGTAAAAGTGTGTTAGTTTCACAAATGTGACTTGTGCAGCCTTGGTATTGACCTTGGATGGCCTTGATGTCTTAATTGGATTTGTTGGGGATATGCACCTCTTCCACATACTAGAAGCGTAGAAGCAATGGGTTCCATTTGGTATGTTGAAACCAAACCCAAAGTAGCCTTCATAACTTGATCTTATCCGGGTAGCTTCACAACATGTGACTTGCAGCCATGATGAAGGCCTTGAATGGGTGAGGTGTCTTAATGGAAATTGTAGGATATTGTCTTCTCTATGGAATACTAGAATATGGGAGGCAAAGGGGGTCATATCATATGTTACCTTCAAGATCAAAGTGGCCTCCTTTACCATGTCTTCTAGTTTCTTTGTCATATCTCTTGTGAGGTGTCCTTGACTTGTTTGCCTTGAGTATGCTCCTTCATCAAAAGACTTAGTTGAGAAACCTTTCAGAGTGTTAGGAAAAGTAAAACACTAGTGAGAAAGAGTGTTGTTCATTCCCTAGGGTAAGACTGCTCAGAGTATTAGATATGATTGATGTGAGTTTTGTCCTAGACTATTTTGGTCAAAGGTTCTCAAGTTTTGAAAAGTCTTGTTCAACCTTTAGCAACTCTAGGTTCCTCTTAAAGGTTGTTAGTCTTGCTTAAACAACTAAACCCCCTAAGAGTCATTCCAACAATTGGTATCAGAGCAGGACATTGATCAAGACTTATCTTCAACAACTCTTGCAAAAATGATGAATGAAAAGCACGGTAACTACTCTTATTGGGTATCCCTCTGAATAAACCGCACGTCCTAATATCTGGTGAATTGGACTCGTGGATCTCAATGACTACGAACTACATTCACCAGACAGATTAACAATGTTTTTGGATAATCAAAAAGTGAGATGAAGAAGTCCCTGCTGAAACCCCTGTTAAGGTAAGGGATGTTAAGGAATACACTTGCATGAAAAGGAATGCCAAGGAAAGTCAGCTAATCCTTAATACTCTTTCAAGAAAGGACATTAACAAGATAATGAGCATCCCTCCCGCCAAGAAGATGTGGAAGAAATTATCTGAATGCATAAAGGAAGCTAGGATATGAGGAATAATGCGAAGCTTGAGCTTCATCAAGAGTTCCATTACATTAAGATGGAAAATTTTGAATCCATCACTGACTATTACTTAAGATTCCAAATCTTTGTTTGATAAAATGTCTTCAGTAGGAGTAGCGATAGAATATTGGAAACTGTCCTTAGCCTTTATCCATGAGCTGGACAAAAAAAATTGACACCACAAAAAGGATAATGCTCATGAATAAGGAAACTAAGGAGCTATCATTTTTTGTACTTGTAAGTAAGATCCACATTCAAGATCTCCAAGATAAGGGCAAGATTAGTTCACTTGAGAGGTAAAAAAAACTACCTTAAAGCTTACCAGAGTCCTTCAACTTATGGAGAGCAAAGACTAAAGTGACCAAGACGATGCCTTAGAGTTGTCCATGATGATGAAAATGGTTAGGAAGTTCTTGAAAAATAAATCAACCATTAAGAAGGACGTCTCACAAAAAAGGGATTTTAAGGATTATGTATGCTACAATTGTCATCAAAAGGGATATCACGCTAAGACATGCCCAAATACCAGGGTTATAGCAAGCTCGAGCATGTCCAAGAAAGCCTTCTTGACAGCTTAGGGAAATTTATAGGAAGATCTTGACATAGATGAAGGTAACTGAGGAATACGTCTCATGCCTACATAGAACATAATCCACTCAGAAGATGATCAACCTATAATGGTATCCTCTCTCAAGCTATAACTGCTAAGTAAAGATGGATTAGTTCTTTTGTTAAAAGGGGTAATCAAAGATAATAAAACCCTATTAACACAACCTATTAAGTATGTTGATAAGATTAGTGATTTTAGAGTTGAAACAGTTGAGCTGTTTAAGAAATTTCATGTATGACTACCCTTCTTACTAAAACTTGTGAATCTTGTAAGGGTAAGGGCTTACATGAGGAATCTGACTCAACTATATCAAGAATCATGACTTTGTAATTAACAAGATTGATCATATGCAAGGACTATTAATCAAACAGTGTTTGTCAAAGCTACACCTAGGTTTGGCTATCCTTATGAAGAAGCTTCTTCTTCTCCTAACATTTCACTCACTAGCGAATTGACTGAAAATATCAATTTGCTAGACAAGGCTCTTTAGTCTTGCAAGAGCAAGAACAAACATATAGAGGTCAAGGTCAAGGTCCTTGTAAGCAGCCTAAGGAAACCAAGAGATGGTTTCATGGTGAGAAAGATCATAAGCTCTATATGAAGCAAAATAAAATCTCAATCCTTAAAATGCTAAGCTAGAAAAGAAAGTCCCATTTTGCCCTGGAAAATGAAAATATGGATATGTGAGTTATAATCACAATTATACTTTCTTTAGCAAGAACGAGAGCTCAGAGCATGAGTGTAAAAAGAAGTAGGTGTTAAAGACCGTATAGATCATTCAAGTAAAACCCTGAGGTGTTTGACCTAAATGACCCTTCTTATTACCAGCCAGTTGCCCTTGCCAAGAAAGTGATAGTTGAACCATATAGCTTAGGAACTATTAAGTCTAATCAAACCACAAAGGTTAAGCTTCGACGGGTTCCAAAACTTGATTTATTATCTTGCAAGTTGAAATAAAGAGCAAGAACATGTGGTATATGTATATCGGTTGTTCATGTCATATGATTGGAAGTCCAAAGTTTATGCTCTCATATTAAAGTACAGAAGCATGCAATATTTTATTTGGTGATAAGACGCAAGGAAAAATAAAAGCTACAAGCTATGTTCAACTAAGTGAAGAAATACATATTAGAGATGTTAGCTTGTTAGAAAGCTTGAAGTTCAACCTTCTAGGTGTAGCTCAAATATGTGACCAGGACGCCAATGATGTCACATTCTCTACACCAAGTTCTGTTGTTCGAGCTCCGCCTCAAGAATTCCTAATGAAGGGAAAGTGAGTCCAGAATACATATTTGTTTGACTATGACTTCAAACCAACGTGACATCTATTCCTTAGCAACCATTGAAAATCAATCAAATCATTGGCATCATTGACTAGTTCATGCAAGCTTACATTTGCTTCACAAGATCAAGAAGAAAGAGTTTGTAAGAGGGCTCCTAGATATGAAGCCATAATAAGTGAACAACTACTTAGATTGTGCTTAAGCTAAAGCTCCAAGACATTCTTTTCCTTATAAAAGAGTAGCATCTACAAAGAAACCATTGGAGCTCATCCATAAGGATATTTGTGGACCATTACGTGTTCAATGAACGGGAGGTAATGTATTAGTATATGACTATTGTCTCTTTAATTGGACTCTCTTTATAAGGTATACGGATGAAGCTTTGAGCGAGTTCTCATCCTTAGTGTTTTTACTATAAAAGAGTCTAAGTCTTCCTCTTCGATCCATTTGCACAAATCATGGATGGAATTCAAATATAGGAACTTTTTAACATTTCGCAGGGAAAGGGGAATCAATCATAATTTCTCACATCCAAGGACCCCTCCACTCCACCCCCCAACACACACACTCACCTTCCTCTTTGATCCATTTGCTCAAATCATGGATGGAATTCAAATATAGGAACTTTCTAACATTTTGCATGGAAAGGGGAATCGATCATAACTTCTCATCTCCAAGGACCCCTCCCCTCCACCCCCAATAAAATGGAGTAGTCAACAAAAATAATAGAATACTAGAGGACATGGAAAGGGCAATGTTACTCTATAGTGGTCTTCCTCACCACTACAGGGGACATGCAGTGAGCACAACATGACAAATCATTAACACGGCGATGCTAAGACCACTGATCCAGAAGACTCTATGAAATATTTTGAAAGAGAGTACACCAAACATCTCATACCTATGAGTGTTTGGTTTTAAGTGTTACATCCATAATAATGAGAAAGATAACTTAGGGAAGTTCGATCCAAGCAACGATGAGTCAGTGTTTATGGGATATGCGCCCTCGAGAAAGGCATACAAGGTATTCAACATGAGGACAAAGAAGATAGAAGAGAGCATTCATGTGATCTTTGATGAACACCCTCTTTCTACTCAAGCTTTAGCTGGTCCAGATCCATTAAAAACTCAAGTCTACTCTTCCTCAACTCCTTTATTTTCTCTACATCGTCCTCAACTCTCATCTTCTTCTGAAGCCAATAGTGATGATGAAGAGATCAACTCCAGACCTCCACCTTCTATCTATGGAGGTGCCCTGAATGAGGAGAGTAACAATGATATGCTTAATAAAGATGCTCAGGAAGAAGAGAGTCTTGATCCAGAGGAAGTGAGTCTCCCTGAAGATCAAACAAATCACCCTTCTAGTGAAGCGCCTCACCCTGAAGTTGAAGCAATTCTCCCTTCTGGTGAAGTGACTCTCCTTGTTTCAAAATCATGACACCCTCTTGCTCAAGAGAGTACTTCTAGCATAGAAGTGATTGGTTCCACATACGGAAATGTGAAGAACTCAACTCTTACTATCCTTCCTGATGCCACAGTGATTGAAGTGCGCAACTATCAGTAAAAGAACTCTCACATTACGAACAACATACTCACACTGATACAGAATGGAGTCCTAAAGAGATTGTAATAAAGATGATACGATTCTACACTCCATGACGATATGAGACCTATGAATAGTTATTAGAATGCATGAGTTGTTGATTTGTTATTAGGTAAATAAATTAGCTAAAGTTGGAGTTATTAGTTAATTTAATTATGCATGTTCAGAGTTTTAGGATTAGAAGTTAAATTTTTTAACAAATTTAGTTAGATGGATGTAGTTAAAGTTACTTTTAGTTAGTTTCCAAATTAAGGTAAGTTCGGCCTAACATTAGGTTGTCCGTCGCAGTTTAAGGTTTTAATCTCTTTTTTGCATTATTTATATTGTTTAGAAAAAGAAGCTATATATACCAGGCTTTCACTTATAATGAATAAAGTAGACTATCTTTTTGTTCAAACACAAGAACGCTCCCAAGAAGTATGTTAATCTGAAACACAAAAATACTCCCCGTGAGAGTATCGGTTTTCATCCAAGCACTAGTTATGTCTTCTGTGTCAATTCATCATATGATTGGTGAATTCGGCTAGCCAAGAAAAACTCTATGTGCTCCTAGTTCGTCAATGATTCTAGGTTGTGTAGCACTAAAGAAGATGAAGGTTGATATGTCATGCAACAAGGGTCTAGCATTCTCGTTCAACTGGGGGTTCTTACTGCCGTTCTTCCTGGTTGAGTCGATTCCTATCCAACAATTCACCATTCATCTATTCCACTTCTTCCATCTATTGATCTAATTGATTGTCTTTTGTTGTTTTAATAGATTCGTTTCCTAGATCTCAATCGAAGCGGGTAATTCACGTATGAATTGGTACCGGAGCATAGTTAACTTCAAATCTCCATCGACAATATAAAGATTCAACCTTTGCCTAAATTCTATGAATTTTCAGGGTTTGAATTGATATTTTTATTGAATAGTCTTGTTTCTACTTGTTCATTGTAATCTCTTCAATTAAGTCTATATTAATTGATTTATTGGTGAAGACTAACTTGTTTGTTGAAAGACTTGTTCTTGCTAGGTTGTTGATGTGACTAGTCATCGGACAACCATGACCAAAGCCACAAAATTTCAGCCAAAAACTTCCATAGCCAAAGAACGTACAAATCTTCCACACCAAATAAGGAAAGTAGTTTTAAGAGTCAAGTTAAAAAAGGAAAGTCCAAGATTTTCTAGTATCAAAATTATTAAAGAAAAATAAGAAAATCAAGTTGGTTGGTCTAGATAATTTTTTTCAACGTTGTATTCCTTTATCTGTAATTAAACTTCAACCAATCTCATAGGAAAAATAAATTATCCAAAAAAATACATAAATAAATAAATAATTATAATAAAGAGAGGAACTTGAAGAATTGGTTGAGATTTTTGCAAAAGATATGATATTATTGTTAGATCTTTGAAATTTAATTATTATCTTTTGGAAAATCTGATTTTTAATTTGGAGAAGTAATTATTTTAATCTAGAATAATTAGCATTACTTACACTCCTAGCTTCAAGGAAAGGAGAACAGGGAAGGTATTATTTATAGCCTCATGAACATGATCTTTGAACCCTAGCCTGCGCTTGCCTTCTCTCCCTACTTGCTTCTTTCCAAACACACTACCATAACGACGACAACAACCACCAGATATCAACACACCAGCAGCCTCCGCCTTCCACCATTGTCATCCTGCCCCGCCCCGCCCCGCCTCGCTCCAGTGTGCAAGTCCTGATCTGCATAGCCAGCTTTGGCAAACCATTTGTTGGGGCGGTTCCCGCAGTCTGTTTTAATTACTATGATTTAATGGCCGGAAGTCAGAGAAATAGGAAAAAGCCCATTAAATAACGGCCCATATAACTTTTCCTATAAATACAAAGGTTAGGGGTACGGAAAAGGGATCACTTTCTGACTTCTGTACCTAGACTCTGCCGAAATTCAGAGCTAAAGTCTCCCATTGTCTTATCCTACCACCAATTAAATACACTATTATCACCCCTCTTTGTGCTGCTACTGACTTGAGCGTCGGAGAGCCAAATACAGAGAAAGCCCCCTCATTCCCCTCTGGATTTGGTTGTGCAGGTACATCAACGAGGACCGAGAAGAGTCGTTCGACGAGCACAGTCCCATCATCTGGGAGCTTGAGTCGCCTTTACCCTTAGCCGAGGAAGACTAGAGTGAACCAGAGCCACTCGTCGAGGTGTGTTGACTTGACGATGAACTTGGGATTCAACACTGGCGCTGACCGTGGGGAGTCACTCACACATTCAAGCAAACACAACAAACCGAATGGCGAGCCGGAACACAGCACAGAGCAGGCGCCCTAACGATAGCCCACCAGCGAGAGGTCGTCGAGAGGGTGGATCACGCATGGGAATTGTATCAGTGGAGGCGCCTACTCAGCGAAGCCGCAACTTCTCCTTGACTGTGGTTATGTACGAATTCCACAAGTTTCGTCTTTTCCAGGCATCCAAGCGGCAACAAGAGCATCTCGAGCGGCACCTCCGTCGTGAAGAGGCAGAGCGACAACGTCAAGAGGACGAGGAAGCATTGGCCCACTTATGAGAAGATTCCCGAGCTGCCAGAGAGCGCAAGCTCGCGTGTTTAGATGCTGAACCTCGGCGCAATGCCCTAGCACATAGGGGAGTGTGTAACTCCGCACCCCCGAGGTATATGGAGGGGAATTGCCTCACCCTCAAGTACTCGACGCCCATAGAGCCAACAGCCTTCGTCTGAACCCACCGCTCTTTGAACCTCAGCGACCTCCTCCTCGAGCACATGAGCTCCACATGCCACCCGTAGCACACGAGGCGCAGCGTGAACATTATTTGCCTCCAAACTATGCTCTGAACCTCGCCGATTACCACCCGATCCCATATCAGGCGCCCGAGCACTATAGTCATGAACACTATGGGGCATCTCGACCACTGGCACCATATAATCCCTTACCGGTTCCCAACCATGGCCACTACTTCAGTGCAGGGTCGATCTCCCGGGGAGCCACCATCTTCGCCGATCATATCATGCATACACCCGTTCGCAAAGACTTCAACTACCCTACCTCGAAGGGGTATTCTGGTAGCGATGACCCCCGGGACAACATCAACCGGTACAGGTACGCCATGCTGGCGTGCAATGCCGACGATGCCACGATGTGCAAGGGGTTCCCAAACACTCTGGCAGGGACTGCTCCCTCGTGGATCATGTCTTTGCCTAAACGAACCACCCATAACTTCGACGACCTGGAGCGCTTTGTTACTCATTTCAGCGCCTCCAAGAAGCGAAAGGTGACGATGCTGCAGACGCAAAGTGTCAAGCAAAAAGTGGGCGAGAGCCTGGAAAACTACGTCAAGAGGTTCACTGCCATAGCACTCGAGGTGCATGATTTTACTGAGGATGTCGCTCGGCAGGCATTTTCGGGGGACTGCTCGACGATACTGATTTCAAAGACAGGCTCGGGCAAAAAATCAATGATAGGGACGCCTATCTCAGCTATGTTCGTATGCTCCAGAAGACGTACGGGCAGATCGAGTCTGATAAGATAACGGGCAGGCATAGTGGGGCAGAGCCCCACGTAGAAGCAGGGGCATACGCAGGGTGGTACTCAGAAGGGCGGCGAACCCTGGGGGCCCAAGCGGCAAACGGATCATCATCCCAGAGCCTCGGCCTTGCAGACGGCAGGCCACCAGAATCAGACCCAGTTTCAAGTTCAAGCAATGGTGACCACGGTACAGAGGGCCCAGGCTCCAGGACAACCGGCGAAGCAGCCACGGTAGGTGTGGTGCGAGAGGCATTTCAACCGATCACACTCCTTCGCTGAGTGTCGAGCCCTGTACAATGAAGCACTGGAGGAGGACAGGCGCATTATGGCAGCTCGGCGAGTGGAGGGAGCACAGGTCAACCCAGTACCCCCAGCCGCCCCACAGTTCCGACAACCGGATGGTTTCGTGGGAATAATAACTGGACGGCACGAGCCTCGATCTCTTAGCCGGCGAGATCTCAGGAGAGCCGGCAACGCCCCACCTCCCTCGGGAACACCAATCATGCTCATCGCTGAGTCCGCCCAGAGCCCATATCAGCTAAGCTTCACTGATTCGGACTTCGTCGAGTGGGCTAACAAGAGGGCCGACCCTCTTATCGTCCATATCCATCTGGGAACAAAGGTTGTCAAGAGGGTTATGGTAGATACAGGCAGCGCATCGGACATCATCTACTGGGGACGCTTACCAGAGGCTCGGGCTTGATGCCTCACGCCTCCGTCCTATGAAGGCAAACCTCGTTGGGTTCACGGGGGATTCAATAAAGGCACTGGGAGTAGACACGATAGACATGATTTTGGGGGATGAAGGTGGCCCTCGGAGAAGTTGCCCGATTGATTTCCTAGTTATTCCGCTAGCATCTTCATACAATGCCATCCTGGGATGAGATTCCCTAACACGCTTCGAAGCAGTCGGGTCCATAAGCCATTTTTTTCCTAGAGTTCCCGACGGCGAGTGGTACCGGCGTAGCAAGGGGAAACCAAGAGGAAAGCGAAACGTGCTAGATACAGGCCGAGCAGAATGATAGAAAGCCGGTTCAGGCCAACCACTTATGCTTATCTGGGTCGTTGAGGGTCGAGGAGGAAGCAGACCTCGACCCTCGGGCAGAATGTCAAGCAGGCCCCGGGGGCGAGGAACCCTCGCATGCCGTCGAGGTGGGTAGGCAGAGCATCAGTCTGTTCGACGAGGCGGAGAGAAACATGTATATAGGCCAAGGCCTTCGAGCAGCGGTAATGGTGGAGATAAAACTGATGCTCGGCGCGTCGAGGGATGTCTTTGCATGGTCTCCCTGAGATCTGAAGGGTATACCTCCTGAGATTATGACCCATTCACTATCCATCCACCCCCGAGTTACTCCGTGGAGGCAGAAATAACGAAAGCAGGCATGCCCCAAGAATGAAGCAGCTGTGGCCGAGCTGGCCAAGATGCTAAAAGGAGGTTTTGTACAACCCATCCAATATCCAACTTGGCTGGCCAATGTGGTGATGGTCCCCAAGAAAGGTACCGGAAAATGGCGCATGTGTGTCGATTTTACTGACCTGAACAAAGCATGCCCGAAAGATAGTTATCCTCTCCCGTCGATTGATCAACTCGTCGATTCTACCACGGGGCACGAGGCACTTAGTTTCCTTGACGCCTATTCCGGGTACAACCAGGTTGTAATGAACCCCGCCGATGTGGGGCATACTGCATTCATTACCGATAGGGGGACTTTCTGCTACAGAGTAATGCCTTTCAGCCTCAAGAATGTTGGAGCTACGTTTCAAAGGCTCGTCGATAGGGCATTCAGGGAGCAGCTCGGCAAAACCGTCGAGGCCTATGTGGATGACATTGAGGTCAAGAGTAAGTGCCAAGAGGACCACCCGAGGGATCTCCAAGAGGTCTTCGTCACTCTACGGCGGTATGGGATGAGCCTCAACCCAGAGAAGTGTGTATTCGGGGTGACTGAGGGGCAATTCCTAGGTTTCCAAATCATTTCGAGAGGGATCCAGGTGAACCCCTCGAAGATTCAAGCAGTTCTGGATATGAAACCACCACGAACAACACACAAGGTACAAAGATTCATGGGGGCTGTAAACTATCTAGGCAGGTTTTGTGCGAAGCTCGCCAAGCGTAATTTGCATTTCTTCGACATTTTGCGGAAGCCGAAGAGCTTCACGTGGACAGAGGACTGCGAAGCAGCATTCGCAAATCTAAAAGCACACCTGTCCAGCCTGCCTATCCTCTCATCGGCTGTCCCGGGGGAAGCGTTGCAGGTATATCTCACGGTTGGTTCTAGGACAGCAAGTGCGGTGCTCGTCCGCGACCACCAGAAACCCATATACTTTGTCAGAAAATCTCTCTCACCTGCAGAAGGCCGTTACTCACCGGTCGAGAAAACAGTTTACACGCTTGTAATAGAGACACGACGGTTAAAGCCGTATTTCCACGCTCACACCATACAGGTTCTCATGGACCTCCTGCTACGAGCTGTACTCCATTGGCCAACTCTATCGGGGCGCATGACGAAGTGGGTGGTCGAGCTCTCCGAGTTCAATATTGAGTATTACCCTCGACCAGCTATTAAGGCCCAGGCGTTGGCCGATTTCATCACAGAAACCAGTTTCCGAGGTGGTGAGGGATCTTCTCGTTTGTATCCAAGCCCGTGGAGGCTATTCGTTGATGGCGTAGTCAACAATGATGGGTGCGGGGCAGGTGTAGCTTTGTTTTCGCTTGAGGAGGGTTTGTACAAGCACACAGTGACACTCGACTTCGAGGCGACTAACAACGAGGCAGAGTATGAGGCGTTGATTATCGGCCTCGAGATTGCGTTAGAAGAACAGGTGGAGGAGCTAGAGTGTTTTTGTGACTCCGAGGTAGTAGTACAACAAGTGCAGGGTGTATATGAGGCACGGACGGGCACCTTACCACAGTACCAGGCGCGTGTGTTGCGTCTTCGTGGGATGTTTAAGCATTTCCTTATTACCGCGATCCCATGCGACGAGAACGAACTAGCCGATGGTCTGGCCAAGCTTGCATCAAGGGCTAAGTTGATCGATGCACGTCAGGTGGGAAAATCTCGACCGATATGGTATAATACGGCTTCTGTCAAGTCTATCTCCGAGCAGTTCAAGCTAATGACTGTTACTCGGCCCAACTTCGAGGACTGGAGAACTCCTATACTCGAGTACTTGGCGCAAACTAACATCCCAGAGGATCCACGGGAGAGAAAACGCCTTCAGACCAGGGCTTCCCGCTTCTTCACTTTCCAGGGCGAGCTATACAAACGAGGAATCATGTCCCGAGAACTAAGATGTTTGTCAAGGGAAGAGGGCAATCAGATGCTCGTCGAGCTGCACGCAGGGCTCTGTGGTACGCACGCTGGTTGGCGATCACTGGTGTTCAAGGCACTACGACACGGGCATTTCTGGTTGTCCATGCGCGAGGATGTTATGTCATCGCGCGATCGTGCAAAGCTTGCCAAGCTCATGCTCCGGCTTGCCACCGGCAGGGGGTCGAGATGAAGGTGATGTCAGGGCCTTGCCCCTTCACCATGTGAGGTCTAGACTTGCTGGGTCCCTTTACGCCAAAGGCACCAGGACAGTTGGAGTTCATCATCGTCGTGATCGACTACTTCACGAAATGGATCGAGGCGGCACCTTTAGCACGTACGACGGTTCAAGCCGTACAAAAAATCCTGTGGCGGAATATCATCTGTCATTTTGGGCTGCCACAAGAAATTGTGACAGACAGAGGGCCACAGTTCAATACTGCAAAGCTCGTCGAGTGGTGCAAAGATCTGAAAAATAAGGCTAAAGTTTGCCTCAGTAGCGCACCCTCATTGCAACGGGCAGGTCGAGGCGGCTAACAAGTCCATTGTTACGGACTTAAAGAAGCAGCTGGATGGTGGGCTAGATGGTGAACGAGGTTGTGGGCCGAGCAGCTGCCCCTTGTGTTGTGGGCAAACCGAACGACTATAAAAAAAGCAACAGGGGAAACACCCTTCGCTCTGGCTTATGGCGTCGAGGCGGTGGTACCCGTTGAGCACCTATTTCGAACGGATAGGGTCATGCAATACGATGAAGGAGAAAACTCAGAGAAAATGGCGCTCGAGTTGCAACTAAGGGAGGAGATGCGTGAGTTGGCAACCATTCGTGCGGCCAATCATAAGGCCGCCGTAGCAAAGTACTATAACAAGAAGGTGAAGCCTCGGGGGTTCGTCAAAGGGGACCTAATTATGCAAAAGACAGAAGGGGGTAAGCTCGACCCTAATTGGGAAGGCCCATACATCGTTGAGGCCGAGGTCGCACCAGATGCATACAAGTTAAAGGATAGCGCCGACAACCGCATTGCCAACTCGTGGAATGTGATGCGGCTCCGTAATATTATCCTTAGGCAATCAAATGCCTCGTCAATAAAGTACACAGTCGAATATTGTCACATTTA
>NW_027368305.1:0-50760 GCF_046119375.1 Phyllobates terribilis | reverse complement strand
CGGTAGTTTCCTTGACTTGATACCGGAACAAGTAATTAAGGTATTCAACAAGATATCTGAAGGAACACGACAACTAGGGTCATATTTATCAAAGAAAGAAGTGCATGTTGTAAAATCCTCTAATTATATCCACGGAGATCTCCATGCTAAATGAGATGGTGAAGAGGTTATCATTACAAGGCACGTCACAATAGCCTAAGCCTTGTGAAATATGTGGAGGGCCATCGCATTCCATGGATATGTGCCCACAACTACAAGTGGAGAACCTAGAGATAAACGCAGTTGACAATTATGGTCCTCATCACCCAAGAATATACTCGTACAACAATTTCAATCCACCATGGTGAAATAATCAGAATCAAAGATTCGAGAACAATGAGCAATATCAGCAGAGGCAGTATGAGCCAAGGCCACCACAATAGGATAGGCCATCCAGCATGAAAGATCTACTACATTCCTTAGTTACCAAGCTACGAGCTCATGTCGATGAGACGTCCAGGAAATTCAAGTAAATTGAGACCCAAATAGGTCAAATTATGCAGGTTGTAGCAAAGTTTAAAATGAGAGATTTCGGACGTCTTCCTTTGAACATAGAGAAAAACCCTAAAAGAAATGTCATTGTCATGCTTGAAACTATAGATTTGGGAGAATCCATAGCCACAGAAGCTATCACAAGAAAATTCCACACGGTAACGCTTAAAATCGGTACGTTGCACCCCACGTCTTTTATGACGCGTCCCATGCCAAGGTATCTAAGCTATTTCCTAAAATCATAAACATGAATGTGAAGGACGAAGAAGAAGAACCAGAAGTATCATCGCGCCCCGCGGCAGGAAACTCACGCCCCGCAGCCAACAAATTGGTGGAACAAGAAGGAGCACTAGAAGTCTCACCGCCCCCCGAAACAAATAACCCGTGCCATGCGGCCTCAAATTTTGTGGGAGGGAATTGGAGTCTCGTCGCCGACGCACCCATGGACAAAAACCCGTGGCCCGCAATGGGAGATTTGTTGAAGGAAGTGAATTTTGAACCTCCAGAGCCGACGCGCCCCACGGATTTAATTCCATGCCTTTTGGCCATTGATCATGTGCCTCGCGTTGGCTACTCTGAGAGTACCACTACAGAAGAGCTCCAAGCCAAACCCTTTTGCTTTGAAGGCACATATCAGGTATACTATAAGATGGCAACAGATTAGTCGGGCAAGTAGAGGGTAGAAGAAGTAAAAGAAGATCCCAAAAATTTCCCATTTCTCTAGAGAATAGAGAAAGAGAGGGATAAGAGATCAATGGAAAAAATATAAAGGAAGGAATTCTAAAAAAGTGTGACGATCCCGGCACATACTTTATCCCGTGCACATTTGGAGTACAGTTCATTAACAAAACCATGCTAGATCTAGGAATATGAATCAGAGACATACCCTCTAATATATATGATTCATTGGGTCTACCATCCGTGCAAAGCACCGATCTGCAAGTATACCTAGTGGATGGAACCTGCGTCCACCCGAAAGGTGTAGTTTGGGACGTGTTTGTAGGGGTGGAGAGACTCAAGTTTCCAGTAAACTTATATGTTTTCATGAAAACCGATGGAATGAACATCAACGTGAAGCTTGAAAACTTGACGGTTGAAACTGACAAATAGCAAGTCGAGATAACTTGTCCAGACTTGAAATTTGTCAGTCCAAATTCACTATATGTGGTCACTACATCTGTTCCAAATCCCTTGGTGCATATGCATATAGATATGGTGAATTCCTCTATTGCCAACCCTAAAAGAGATAATCACCTCAAGGCGGATAAATCTAAGCATCTGGGAGATGCATACCACTATTCACCATTGCATGAAAAAGGCCGTTATAAAAGATGAAAACATAAGGAGTTCTGAAATTCATAAACATTCTAAAAAGAAGAAAAGGCATAAAATAAAAAGGAGAACGAAAAGGTTTAGAGGATGTTGAGAGAAATCTCAATAGATGATGAGCTTGAAGATAGTGATTTGGGCAGTGACCCCATTTTATTTACTGGAGACGGAATATTACCGTGTTTAAGTTTTGATGATGTGCAGGTACGTCCAAAATGAGAGAGGAAACTCCCGGATTACACCGAGTATGTGGGGGGGCGAGAGTTATTTTGAGAAAACGATAGCCATGGTCTAGGAGGGTCTAAGGTTCAAACCTTTTCAGTCCTAGTTCATCCACAAGTTGTATGAATGCACGGGCCATGGAAGCCCGGAAAGCCTAGCAGGAGGGATACGAAGGAAATATGTCAAACCATGATGTAAACAAGCCGTTGATCGGGAGGCAACCCGAGATAGTTAAATTAGGAGTAGTTTAGGAATTTTGCTAACTTAACCTCGTTTATTTTTTATGTGCTAACATGTAGGTATGAAGAAGGCGTTCAAGTTCCTACAAGACAAATCATTGGCTCACCAATGGGAGGTGAATTATTTAACAAATAAGCAGGGGGAGCAAAGTACATTTAAATTCAAAAAATATAGACCTCAAAAATTATCACATTACACGTAGTCCAATGTAAAATATGCTCTTCTCAGTTTCAGCCTCCCCGGATCTACAAACCTAATCTCCAAAAGCTCCCAACTCATAAATCATGTTTTCCATTACATGCCACCGTTGCGTCCCATGGAATTAATTATGCACCTCGCATCCGACAACTTGACCACCTTCCTTTATAAAATCCACAGCACTCCACCATTAGCGTTCCATAAACACCATCACTCCCAAAATCCTTAACCAGATCCAACCTTCCACCTTACCAAACTTGTGCTTCAATTGAGTTTACAAGATATCTGACTAAAGTTCACATCATTGCGACTTCCCTGAGTTTGAAATATCAAAGATAGGTGCATTTTCCGGGAGGAAGAGAAGAGAACGCCATCAATGCACCCCGCGTCACAGAATTTTTGCCGCGTCCCGCGTCCGAAGATTGGAGTTCCCATTCTCTTGAACAGAAGCCGATACATGACCTGCACCCTTTGTAGTCACAATCTGTGTCACTGTCCTAGGAGTTTTCCGAACCTAACTTGGTTCGAAGAAAGTACCAGTCCCTATTCATTCCAGTATGATAAGATTTGAACCACGATTATCAAGAGAGAGAAGAAGTGGTCCACTAAGGAGAGAGACTTGATCAAGAAGTTGAAAGCCATGAAGAAGCTTTTGGTACCAAGCAATGTTCCAAGCTGGCTAACCTTTGACACAATAGGCTTCAAGAAGTCAACTAGTGAGCTATTTGACCACGGAGACTTAGGCAGATTAATGGATTTCGAGAATCCGTGTCTCGCGTATTTGGTCGTCCAATTGTAGTTCATCCATTTTTTAATCTAGTTCGTCCATTTTTTATTAATTCAACGCTTATAATTTATTCACTCGTTTTACCGCAATCATTTGTTTCAACTAAGCGTGACTATATATATATAATCTTGTTACGTAAAATATGATTCGCTATTTACTAAATTTAGAATAAATCAATTATTTTATTTATTTTTTATTGTATTTGAATCAAGATAAGAATATTTCTTACTTATTTATGGTCTAACTAATAATGGTGTAGGTATTTTCACTAAAAGGGGACCTCTAAATTTTTTTCATGCGATAAGACTAATGAATTTGTTCATTTTTCTTATTGCGCATGTATTGGAAAATGAATGATTTATACAAATTTATGGTCTACCTAATAATATTACAGGTATTTTCCATAAAATAATACATTTTTGAAAATATCTTATTTTATATTTCTTTTGTACTAAATTTGGTTCGATAGTTTTATTCATTTTTTTGTTGTGTCTGCCCTCAAATATGAATATTTTTTACTAATTTATGACCTAACTTATAATTTAGGTATTCTCACTAAAGAAACTCTAGATTCTATATATATATATATAGATAGATTTAGATTCTCTTCATTTACGATGGTAAACCTGAGAAAAATTAAAGGTCTTTCTTTAGTGAGAATACCTAAATTATAAGTTAGGTCATAAATTAGTAAAAAATATTCATATTTGAGGGCAGACACAACAAAAAATGAATAAAACTATCGAATCAAATTTAGTACAAAGAAATATAAAATAAGATATTTTCAAAAGTAAATCAAAGAAAATGAAAAATATATATATATTGAAGGAGAGTCATCCTCCTTATGTGTCGGTCTAAGATTAAAATAACTCACATGTCATTCCCACATTAATTGTATTTAAAATTATAATTTTTAATGATGCCATATCATCTTTCATATTATTAAAGCTATTAATTTTCATTAGCCATATCATCAAATCTATTAGTTTATATCTATTAAAAATATATATCAACAAAGAATTAGAACATTCTATTGAGATTTATTTGCATATATATCTAAAATTATTTTTCATTTTCTTTGATTTACTTATAGTTCATATTTAGATTTTTAGCTAATTAAATATATTTTGTAAGTCGTATATGAATTAAATATGGGTTGATCCTTTCCTACTTTTTTTGTCAAATGGTAAAAAAAATAATTAAAGTCTCCCAAAACTATTAGTGCACATACACCCTACTCAACATAACTCTCCCTCTTCTCCCTCTAGTGTTGAGCTTATGCACCATCCTAAAACGACAAATACTAATAATGTATATAGTTACACTATCAACATTCACACTATTATTGTTGAAGATTACATCATTACGCAATTTCCACGTGTAATAAATAACTCCCCTAAAAGCAAGTAATCGACTGAGAAATATGTTGTTCGATCGCCTCGAGCATGCAGTGAACCAATCCCACAAACCTTGTAAAGAAGAATGCCGAGACGACACACCCTGCCAAGTCATAACTTTAGCCAAAATATCGGAAACAACCCTACACTCAAACCATTAGTGTTGCGTAGGCTCACTTCCTCCCCCACATAAGACACATCCATCATCAACTGTCACACCTCATCTAAGCATATTGGACTTGGTAGGAAGCCGATTAAGTGACGCAAGCAAGCAAAGAAACGACCACTTTCTCGGTTGAATACTATTCCATACGATCTCACACCACGGGATAGTAGCAGTAGGCAGCCGAAGTGTCTGGTAAACTGACATAACATCCATATTACATGTACTCGTGCAATAGAGATCAATACCCGGGAGAACCATCCTTGACAAGAACAAACACACCTTTCCATAAACAAGAGCAGTCCGAAGAGGCCTTTTCCTGCCAAACACCATCCCCCCGAAATAGATTTTGTCTAGCCCAGATAGTCCAAATACTCCTCCTATTACACATCAAATCAACTACAAACCGGAACATCAACATTTTGTTCCATGAAAGAAGTTCCTTGACCCCAGCCCTCCTCTATCAAGATCTCTACAAACATTCTTCCAAAGAAACAAGAGCACGCCGATTTCCAACATCCCTGGTCCAAAGGTAGGATCGGAAAATCAATTCAATCTGTCTAATGATAGCCTTAGGGAATACAATAACCTACATCCAAAAACCCACAATACACTCCAGCATAGATTTAACAATTTGCATCCTCCCTAAGTATGATAGATGTCTCACTTGTCGCCCTGAAATAGCATTGTGTAACTTATTAATTAGGGGTTGGAAATTACCTCGCTTGAGCTTCCTGGAGTGCAAAGGGGTACCTATATACTTGACGGTAAGGCACCCCATCTAGAAGCCCATGAAATCAGCCAATTCTCTTCTACGAATCGCCTACACACACCCCAAAGAACATACAAGTCTTACTCGGGTTAGCAATCAGCCCCGAGTCACAAGCAAAGAGCACAATTCCTCCTTAATAATCCACAAAGAGGACTTCATCGGCTTACAAAAAATAAGAATAATATATGTGAAAGCAAGCAAGGTCAACTTTAGCTGCTTACATCGTGGATGGAAATAAAATCCACTTCGCGCACTCGCTCTATTCATAATGCGACTGAACATCTCCATAATAAGGACGAACAAGAAAGGCAAAAGCGGGTCACCCTGCCTCAGACCACGACCCCCCTTGAAGAAATCCTCCTCTTCTCCATTGATGATAATCGAGTAAGATGGTGTAGTCACGCACTCCATAATCCATCCAATTATCTGGTATGGGAAGTTGAAGTACTCAAGTGTACTTCTCAAGAAACTCCAGCTAACACAGTCATAAGCTTTCTACAAATCAATCCGAATATGGAATCTCGGGGAAGTATACTTATCATCAGAACCCTTAATCAGGTCTTGTGCAACCAAGAGATTGTCTGTAATACCTCTATATGGAACGAAAGCACCCTGATTGATGGAAAGGATGTCGTCAAGAATCGGTCTAATCCGAGCAACTAGGATCTTCGATATGATTTTCAACATCATATTACAACAGGCAATGGGTCTAAACTCCTTAACCAGGAACGACTTAACCACTTTTGGAATCAAATTGATGAATGTAGCATTGGATTGTCGAAGAAGCCGACCACTCTACAAAAACTCCCACACTGCATTACTTATATCTCCTTGGACAATGCTCCATCCATGCCTAAAGGAAAAGGCTTCCAAACCCGTCCGGACCCGGAGATTTAGTATTACCAATAGAAAAAAGAGCTTCCTTAATCTCCGAGACCGAACAGCAACGACAACATCTAGAAGGTTTGGTATAGTAGTGGCAGAATCAGACCCAAACAACCATTGAAAGAAAGTAATGATCTCCACCACAATCTCAGACTTCGGAGCAATACGTTTGCTGCTCTCTTGTTGATTGATCCGGGTATAATGGACCCCCGGATATGGAAGATCAACAAGATTCGAGTCGTCCATGAAACGGCAAAAGTCAGGATCAACCGAATTCAACTGACAATTGAAGATCAGCTTGTCGGATGAAAAGAGAACGCAATTAAAATCCCCCATCACAATCCACAGCGAAGAAATATTCATACCAATAGTCTGGATATCCTCCCATACCGTGCTACGAACGTCACTATGATTACTCGCATACACAAGCATGGACATAAATTTTGTATGCTTTTCCTTACTAACAACTGAGCAATGAATAAAATGATCTGCAATAGATAGGACCTGCACATCAAGACCACAATCATCCCAAGTAACCCATATACTTTCCTTCTGAGTAGATGTGCTATTAGTAACAAACAAACATCCTGGAAGAAGCCGACTAGCACACCCACTTTCCTTGTCCTTATCAGTTTTTGTCTCTAAAATACCAATAATCGAAACACTATCTCTTTGCAAGAACTCTGAGATAAGCCTCCCTTTCGGGGCAGAGTTACACCCCCTATAGTTTCAGGCAACAACCAAGACTTCACACATTAACCCCTTCTCCTTTTGGAGTTGCTACTACTCCTCAAATTTTGACCACTCGCATTCTTAGCCTTAATAGGTAAAGCTTTACCTTGATTATGCGTGTGCTGGCCCAGAGACGGAAAGGGCATAATGGCTTGTTTCAATATCGGTATAGAAGCTTAAGTGGAAGCTACCCCGGCCGACGACTTCTCATTCAAGGGAGGCACCTCACTAGCTTATTTGTCACGGCCCACGGCTGAAGTGTTCTCAATAATCGGCTGCAAATCTCTCACTTTCTGTTGCTGCGTATTTCAAGCACCTCCATCAATCTGCTGCTCAACATTCTCATTACCCGCCAAACTATCAACAGCCGCATCACTTGCATGAACAACAGTTTTAGGTGTCTTACATTTTCTTAGAGAGTGGCCAAATTCAGCACAAGCATCACACACCCAAGGTACCCATTGAAACTATACACGTTAAAAGTATTTCTTACCATTAGGATCATGGAGCTCAAGTCTTTCCTTCAAAACATCACTCGCAAAAACCTCAACAAGAATGTCGGCATTCTCCGGTCGAGTACGAGCTCCCGTAGCTTCATCCATAATGATAGGTGTGCCAATCATACTACCCATGACACTTAGCATATGTTTAGAATAGAAATACGGATGAAGATTCCGTAATTGGAATTTGGACCCATGCAGGAACTTTCTCAAAACTCGACCAAGAAATAGGGAGGTCGGGTTCCCAATATGAGAGGGCCAAAGGGAACTGACCCTTGAAGAACCATGGCCCATTCTTCTTCACCTTATCACAATCCTCTTGACTAGAAAATCTAAAGGACCATACACCATTCTTACAGACACTAAATGAAGGTTTAGTATCCGTCCAATTACAATCAGCAAAGTCTTGCATTTCATTATACGTAGCACCCGGTACCATAATTCCTTCAATTTAGTATATTGTTGCTCAATAATCTCCTTTTGTATTTCATCAAACGTAAATTCATAGATTTCCCCCTCTTCAATATCAATAGGGCTTACACTAAGAGAAGGATTATTTACCGGTTGATTAACAGCAGCCTTCAAGGAATCGGATTAATGCAACTCATCGGCGCATCTAGCCTGTTGATTTCTAGCCCCCGAATCAACCCTAACGGACTGCGCTTCGGTCATAGAATAAGGCACATCCGTTGCAGCATTAGGGTTAGGCTTCACACCCTTGCATATCACACAACAGTAAAACTACATCACCACACAGCACGCACCGCACTAGACGGAAGAGCAGCGAATTCCGACACACCTCCTAAAATCTCAGAGCTACCGGACGCGGGACGCATATATTATTTTAGTTAATATATAGATGTTGTGATTGATTTACAAAATCAAACTTATTATTATTAATTTATAAGATCTGTTTGTATATTTATAGTAATCTCACTAAAATAAGAGTACTCACCTCTAATTCAGTTTAGATCAATATTTTTTAATAATAGTCTTATTAATATAGAATATTCACCTTTAAGTAAAAAAATCTATTTTAAAAGATTTAAGAACTTTTATTTATTATTTCTCAAAAGTGTGTATTTAAATTCGTATTAGAGAAAATAGTTAAATACAGACTTTTATTAATATACAAAACAAGTTAGATACTTAGGTGATATTTTAAGTGTATTTATTCATCCAAATAGAAATTAGAGAATGAATATGAAAATTCTAATAAGAAAAGATGATGATAATGATAATGCTAATGATAACATAACTGTAAAGTTAAATTCAAATGTGCTAATAAAAGTTCAATGAAGACTTTGTTTAACTGCATTTAATATTTTTGTCAATTTTTAATCTATTTAAGATTAAATTTCAAAGTACGAGTATCAAATCACATTAATATTTAACCAACCAATGATCTATAGAAATTAATTTCTATTTATCTATAGAATAAAGCAGAATATTCTTCACTATAACTAAAATAACCTAAGTGACGTCCTAAAATTAATTTTGAATATGTGTCATGACTTTTTCAAAATTGATTATTTAATTATTTAATATTTTTTAGATTTTTTAGATTATTTAATTTTTTAATACGTTTTAATTTTTATTAATGTGATTTATCTCCTAGAATATTCATGGTAATAATATCATATTGATTATTATATTAGATAATCAAAACCCCTAAAATCTTATCAACTATATTTAGATTATTATATATTAAGTCCCTAAAAACATATTAATATGTTGACAAGCAAAATATTATTATATTGACTAAATTTGTTATAAATTTTTATTTATTTTAATTGTATGGATCTCGATCTAACATCTTTTTTAACCTATATACACCTATTATATATAATAGTATTTGTCCTACATTATTATATAATATAACATGCATATATCGTGAATCATATGTATGAAATTATAATAAATAATCTTAATTATAATTTTAGTTTTATTTTATAGCCTATCATTAAAGATGTGTATAACCTAAACTATAATGAACATTATTATTTTTATATTTTGAAATGATATTATATTTTAAGTTAAGACATTATATTACTCAAACTATTATAGTATATATAAAGAGGGATAGGATCATATGCGTACAACCCATTTCATGCGTACGTGCGTACGGTGAACCCCTCTGTGTATTTTAATGAACCTCCATGTCTTATGTTTTGAACCACATATTTTACTATGAACCTGAAATTTAATGAACCTCCGTGTCTTATTTTTTGAACCGCCTAAAATTTCAGAAATGAAGATTCATAGTAAATATGTGTTTCAAAACATAAGACATGGAGGTTCATTAAATTACACAGAGGGGTTCATCGTACGCACGTACGCACGAAATGGGCTGTACGCACGAGAACCTCCCTCTATATAAAGAACCAAATAAAATTTTAGGTATGTCTTTGTCACTAATGTTATATATTTCTTCTTTTATTTGATTAATACAACCTTGTGCTTGGCACAAATGATCAATTAGCTTATCCATATACTAAAGGAGAGTCATCCTGCTGATGTGTCGGCCTTATATTAAAATAGTCAATATGCCGCTCCCACATTAATTACACTAAAAATTAATATTTTTATAAAGCCATGTCATCATCCATATCATTGGAACTATTAATTTTTTAGTAGCCACATCATTAAAGCTATTAATTTATATATATTATCATGAATATTAAAGCTATCTCTTTTCAAACTTTCTCCTTAATTTTTGCTAATTCTTCTTCTCTTATTGCTACTACTATTCTCTCTCATTTAATTTTTAAATAAACTACCACACTTATAGGAACAAATTGTTAGGATAATTTTATTTTGATCTTTTTAATTTATCAAATGTAAATGATTCTTCTAAAAATAAATTAATTATTCAAATGTATAAAAGTCCTTTTAGAGATTTAGATTATTTTTTATTTTCTAAATATATAACTATATTTATAATAAATATTATGAACTATATTTCTTCTCTAAGAATTAAACATGCAATAATTTGTATCATTTATATAGTAGAACTACCTCATTTGAAGCTCTCTCATTCACTCTTGTCAACATTTTCTTAGGTGTAATTTTCTAATTGGATCTCCTATTGGTTCTATTATTCTATTTTTTCAAATTATTAATTTTTTAATTAACTCTATTATTTTCTAGAATAACTCTATTATTTTTTCAAATTTATTGGTTTTGTATGCTTCATAAGCTACGAACAACGGGTAGAAGGGGGAGAGCAATTGTTAGGAGAATGCATGAGAACTAGTCTTGTATACTTTTGCCAATTAATACAATTATTTAACAAAAAACACTTGAAAAGTTATATATAATTTAATCTAATTAATCATTATATTTAGATTATGCTTCTAAAACTTACTTAATAATTAGAATATTAATCAATCTCTTTTCTAAGCTTCGTTATTTGTATTCTCTAAATTAGTACTATATCACATAAAGATATTTCACTAAACATAAAAAATGCAATATGTATCTTATGATTTATTTTTTATGTTATTTAAAATTGAAACCATTGTTGTGATGTATTTTGTACAAAAATAACTTTTACTAAATGAAATAATTATAATAATATATTTTTCTATAAAGATAAAACAATACAATATGTATATCATAATTCATTTCTTATGTTATATTAAACTGAATAATGATATATTTGTACATAATTTATAATTACTTAATTTGTTCTTCCTACACACTGACCGGTTTCGTGGTCATGCATATGTCATGAAAGTGGTTCAGGTGCATGACGGGTTCCTCTCCAGGTAGACCATGGAATGTCGGAAGCAATTTTATCACCTCGTACTTGAGTTCGAAGGTGACTCCTTGAGCAATTTGTGATAGGACCATCATTTGGGGCTGCTGCGTCAAATTGGGAGTAGTGTGCTCTCGTAGCGTCCTATTACCGACATTGTTGTTCTGCTGAGCATAGGTCTCTAAGAATTGGTTCATCAACAATTGATTTGCCTGCAGGTCTGCTGGTTATCCTGGTCGTCCATCTCTGTTGTCCTTTCTCTTCTATTCCTTCTAGCAGTCCTCTCAATCTCTAGGATGAGCTCAACAAGTAAATGATAAGTAGCACGAGTGCTGACCATACACTAGTCAGCACCGGAGTCAATTAAATTAATACCGCAAGAAAAGAAATTTGATTCCCCGACAACAACGCCAAATTTGACAAGGGTCATTTGGCCCTGTCAAAGTAATTATCCCAACTAACTACTTTACCTAAGTAAAGCGGGAAGCATGGGTCGATCCCACAGGAAGATCAGTTCCTATGGTATTGAATTCAATTAACTCTAAAAGTAATCAGACAGGGGGAAACGATTAAAACTAAACTAGCAATTGATTAATTTATGACAAATATGGGAAAACATTTTGCATAATTGGTATCCACCAAACAAGTTGATTAAATGATCATTGACTTCTTCTATTCGGGTTTTATCCTAATGCTTATATCATATAGTTGCCCTAATCCTTGTTCTTATGTGGCTATTAGTCCAACTAGTCCTAAAAGCCATTACCTAAATACAACCCTGAAACTATCAAGGGTTAATCCCTAAACATCAATAAGTTCGAGAATAAATAGGAATATGCAGTGCCACTTGGCTGCTAACACATCATTATTCTCCACACAACTACAAGTTCAACTATCTCAAGTAATTAATTTGCTACTCTATGGTAAGACTCTCCAACTCTGATAAGCCAGACCTAGCTATATGAAATTGACTTAATCTACCTAGTTGATTAGGCCAAATAGGTAAATCAATCCAATCAGCAATATATGCAAGAGAGATAAAGCAAACTAGGATATATTATTAGAACCAAAGGATAGAAGTCTTACATATAATCAGCATGTTGGATTCCACCAATTGAACAAAGTAAAGGAGACTACTCCTGGCTCATTGCAAAACAAACTACGTAAAATGAAAATGAGAATGTGAATGATAGTTAGGGTTGAGGCAATCTCTCCCTATTTATTAACCCTAACAAGAAAAGTCTAACCTAAACTAATCAGCCCAACACTCCATCAGAAATTAGTCCAAAGCCCAAATTGGGGGTCAACTTCGTACATACTTGATCTTTTCCATCATCATCATGATGACTTGGAGATCCATAGGAACAGCATCGCACCATTGCCCACGGAGTTGCCCAACGTCGCTCACCTTATGCCCTAGAATCGCCCCATCAGTGTCTGGCATCGTTCAGCATCGCCTATAAAACCTTAGGCGATTGCTCAGGAACTCGCTCAGAAACCTAAGTGATCGCTCGGCCATAACTCAGTTCGCGACCATCAGGCGAAACCCTAATTCCAGCGCACATTGCCCAAGCGTCGGCCATTTCCCACCATGGAACGATGATTGCTCAGATAAGATCTCCTATTGCCTGGCAAAGTTCTTCCGGTCGTTGATTTCACAGTTCGCCTGAGAAAGTTCATAGACGTGCCTAGGCGATTGCTCAGAAACCCTAGGTGATTTCTCAACCAATAGGCAAAAACCTAATTCTAGCATGCATTGCCCAGGCGTCGGTCATCCCTGCAAGCGCCCACCTATTTGTCCACCATGGAACACTCATTGCTCGCATAAAGTCTCCAATTGCCTGTCGAAATCCCTCCTTGGCCGTTGGGTTCACAATACTCTCGAGCAGGTTCATAGGCGCACTCAGGCCATCGCTCGCAAACCCTAGGCAACTGCTCATAAGCTCTGGGCGATCACTCAGCCATTGACGAGCACTCCCTTGGTTCCCTAGCTTCCCATGCCGCACACACCCTTGCTTGACCTAACCCTCATTGGTGCGCACCCGCCCTCTTCACAACTCAAGTGTCGCTCAATTTGCCCTCACCCAAACCCTAGCCGTGCGCACCTTGCACATCCGCGCACTCCCTCTCGCCAAGGCCTAACCCTAGTCGACCACCTTCACCGGCCCTATGGAGTGTACTATCAAGCACTAATCCCTAATCTATCCAACCAAAATCCTACCGCCTTTACAAGAAATTGTCGGGTTAATCTAGGTACGGACGTCTCCTCGATCCAATCTGAGTCATCACTTAAGGTAATCGTCCATCTTTCACCTAAATTAATAGCTATACACATTGTTGCATATCAAATTTCATGCAATACGAGTGAAGGGGACTAATTTTCATTTCTAATTGGGTTAGCCTATTGTTTAAGATCTCATTGACTATAGCTATACACACTTTGGGCAAAGGAGATTTGAGGTGCATAAGGTTGTTTGTACACACGGTTGTTAAATAGCTAATCACATGGACTGCATGTTGACAAGGATCATTATATTTAACCTTGTTTGATATCTTATTTTGTGAGTTTTAATCATGTATACATCTGCCTCAAAGCCCCCGGGAAGGTCAGGACAAATAATGCACTACGCAGCCCGGAAGTGTCCGCTTTCCTCAAGAGTTTAGATGAATGTTTAGGAGTACTTATAACTAGGATGGAGTGCCATATGGATCTACTTTTGCACGTGGAGGAACATACCATGATCAACCTCAAGCACCCACACCCGATCAAGCTGATTTGGCTAAGGCGAAGCAACAAATAGCCATGAGTCAACAAGAGATGCGTCAAAACCTAGCCAAGATCGAGTTGAAAGAGTCTTGTGCCAAGCCGATCCACCAAGAGAAGGAGAAAGACAGCTTGGATGAGTTTCCAATAAGTGCATAACCATCCCCACTTGAGAGCTCAGCCCTCCCAATGTTGTTAGTGCACCCGGTTATCCTTGAGAGTCCAAAATGTTCATTACCTTTGGTGCAATTGGTGCAATGTGAGAGTGCGGATTCTTCATCACCCTTAGTGCAGAAACAAACAAGGCGAATCAAGGAAAAAAAGGAGAAGAATGTACATGCCCTAACCGACGTCGAAGATGTCCAACCCTCGAGTTAACCACATTGCGGATTCGAGGACGAATCCTTTTGAAGAAGGAGGGATGATGTGGGATCATCTTCGTACATACTTGATCATTCCATCATCATAATGACGACTTGGAGATCCATGAAGAACCTCATTATGTTGAGGGTGATTGAAAGATATAATGGTTCTCTGATTATATGTTGGTTTTTATGTGCTTTGTACAAGGATTGTCACATAGTTAATTAGGTTTATTTGGGTCCGGTTCAAACTCTTTTTGGGTCCGGTTTGTGTGTGCTTTCCTAGGTTGTTTATGTGTGTTTATAAGGGCCGGTTCATATCCATTAAAGGTCCGTTCCATGTCACTTTTTTTATGTTCGGATTAGTTTGTGTTTTTTATTAAGAGGCTGGTTCACCTATCACTTAAAAGGGCTGATCTCATGTTTTGTAATTTAGACTTCTTTTGATTGAAATTAAACGTTCCTTTGGCAGTTTCAAAAGCTCCCATTGACATAGAGGTCTCGTCCCTCTTGTGTGTATGATTTAGCTTGGTTTTGATTGTTCTTGTCAAGTTCTTCAAAGCTTGGTGATTGCGGAAAATACAAGCCTCCTCAACGTGTGCCTCGGATCATTTGGAGCCATTGGTGTGTGTTGTTAGAAGGTGTGGTCTTGAATCGGTAGGTGAGTTCAATTGCCTCTTGAACAATCGGGTTTGTCTATTGGATCTCTCGGTTTCACCTTAAAACTATCTCATTTCCATTTCGATTCCTTCACGTTCTCTAAATCTGAAGTCTCGGTGAAATTAGAATTTCGGAGTTGTCTCGGCCCGACACGGGCGCGGTCGCGCCAACGCCTCTACGGTCCTGCGCGGCTGCGCCCTTATGTGCACGGCTCCGACTTCGCAACTTTGGCAATATTCTCCTCGAATATTCGTAATCTTCGTGTTTAACGGCTTTGCTTCGCTTGGTCCGGATCACGGTAATACGCGCCATAATCGTGCCAAACCACCCGTAAATGATGCTAACGACCACTTGCTGAGCCATAATAAATGTCGCCTATCAATAGAACCAAAGTAAAGTTTAGGTGTGTCTTTGTCACTAATATTATATATTTCTTCCTTTATTTGATTAATCTGATCTCGTGCTTGGCACGGTTGATCCACTAATATATGTTGAAGAAAAGTCCTCCTGCTTATGTGACAGCGTGAGATTAAAATAGCTGACATGTCGCTCCCACATTTATTTCATTTAAAATTCTATTTTTTAAGAACGCCGCATCATCCGCCATATTATTAAAGCTATTAATTTTCATCAGTCATGTCATCCAATATAATATATATATACTACAAATATTATTTGTATTAAAATGTATTTCAAAAAAAATGCATATTTTATTGAGATTTGTTTGCATGTACATAATGTAAAATTATTTTTCATTTTATTTAATTATTTAGTACTTTTTTTATTTTTTGATTAATTTAATTTTTAATACCTTTTAGTTTTCTATTTAAAAATTTTATCTCCTAGAATATTAATGGTTATTGTTTGGGGGTAAAAAGCGTGATCTGAAGATCGGACTTAATTGTCTTAATATGGGATCTGACAATCGAAAAACATGCTTTGAAAGTAAATTGTTATTGATAATGATAGTTGATTATAAGAATAATGAGTTGCGGGATTGCAGCAAATGGTGTCGCTAATGGTGTGAAAAAAGAGATCTTGTGTACATTGCCGAAGGATAATGAAATATATAGGAGCCTAATCCGTTTGGATTATGGAGCTTGATTCTCGGAACTGACAGATCTCGTAGTGGAGCGGCCCAACGTTCGGCAGATGGTTGTTGGAGCAATTCTCGGCGTGCGGACTCTTCAAGGCAACTGATTTGATCTGCCAATGTTTACTCCTCATCGCTATGGGCCTTTTCCATACTTCTGGACGAAGCCCAAAAACTACGGCCCAACAATAGCCCCAAGTAAAAATGCAAGAGTTCACCGGTTGAGTTTTTGCTTCTCTCAATCGGGTCGTACACATGTACGCTACAGTCTTTTCAACTTCCTGATTTGACTTCGCCCGAGGTGCTTCTTTAAATGTCCGATTTGACGACTCTGCTCTTCCCTCCTTCCCTTTGTCTCTCTGTCCAAGGTACAGTTTTCTCTCCCCTTTTTTGAATCCATCTGCCCTTTCACTTTCTTTGCCTCTTCCTATGGATTTCGTAACTGCTTTTGACTCCTCTAATGCACCCTCCCATCCCTAGACAATGACGTACGTGCCCAGGGGGAGGACACCTGACTCGGTAGCTTTCCAGGAGGGGTCTCAGTCTACTTTCAGCACCGGTGCCTCATCGGAGGAATCCGAAGAGAGAACGCCTTCTCCCGAGGTAGTGCACCGCAGCTCTCTGATCCCAATCATCGGAATGTTGGCGAGCACCGTGACGCAAGTGGAGCTGGACAAGTTGATGAAAGATGCTCACTTTCCCCCGTCAGTAGTCGCAAAGATCCCCTGTCAAGGAGAGAGGGCAAATTCCGTGGTGCCAGGTTGGGTTTGCCTATATTGTTACCCTTTTACTATTGGAATGAAGTGGCCTTTTCTAAGTTGGTACAAGGTGTTCTAGAGAACTGGAAGCTAAACCCGACGCAGGCGGTTGATCCGCATGCTCGACCGTTTAAACGAACGCTACACTGATCTGAATATTGACTTTGCTGCTTTAGATTATTGGTATTATCCCCTTAGCTGGCGTCCTCGACAGTTCTGTTTCCGGGCTAGTCCAAACTGTTTTCCCATCGTTCAAAAGTTGGATGCTAATGATAGGAATTGGCGTCAACGGTATTTCTTTGTTGAAATTGGTTTGTTGGGGCTGGGAGAAGGTTGCTCTTACTTGAGGAGTCAGTGGTCAAAACCTTGTACGTATTCATTCCTTTAATTTTTCCATCGTCCAAGATCTTAATCTTACTCTCTTTTCTTCACATTGTACTCTAAAGGAGAAAAGGAGATCGACCCCCCGCTGGAGGCCAAGATAAAAGTGAAGGACGATATCCCTTTGGAAAACCGGACGTTTGAGAACGCAAGTGTTGTGAACAAGATTCCGCTCGACCCAGATGTGAAGATGACATCCCCCACCAAGCAGTGTTCTAAAAGACGCTAGGCGGGTGCTAGGCGGTGAGGGGGGGACTAGCGCCTAGGCGTCTAGGCGGGAGCCTAGGCGGGGCCTAGGCGGATCAATATTACAACACTTATTTTTATATTTTAGTACAATTTCATTATATGAAAAGCTAAATAGAAATATATTAATTTATAGTTTTCATAGTAATTGACAATTTAACTATTTATTTTTAATATAACCATATAATTTGCTAATTAATCATCTAAAATTCATAGACTTTATAGCATTTTTCATAACGAATATCTACAAGACCACAACAAGGAAAAATCCTACAGCTTTCAACGCATATTTCAACTTAATAAAATAGAAATATAATCTAATCCTCCATCTATTCATTCTCATTGTCCTACTCAACATGAACATTAACTTCTTGCTCCATGTCTGACTCATCAAGCTCAAACTCATCACTATCTTTATCTACATCATCTATTCCGTCCAGTGTTCTAAAAAACGCGCCTGGGCGGGGACTAGGCGGGGTCTAGGCGGGGCCTAGGCGGACGATTTTTCCCCACCGCCTAGCTGAAAACGCCTAGCACCTAGTCGCAACGTTAGGGTGCCGCCTAGCGCCTAGGCGGGGCCTAGGCGCCGCCTAGGCGGGATTTTTAGAACACTGCCACCAAGTGTAAGCCCTTCGATTGTCTCCGCTTTTTCATACTGAAATCACTTTGTCTGGTATTCTGAATTGTGCGTATGTGGTGGGATTACGGCCGTCACTACCCGCTCTGGAAGAAGCTCTGCTACAACTTCATTCAAGTCTTTGATGGCCATGAAAGGCAAGGCAAAGGCCGAGTCTTTGATACCTCCTCCACCACCTTCTAAGGATAAGGAAAAGAAGCGGAAAGCACCGGAAGTGTTTGACTTGACAAAACCCCTGGCTCCTAGAAGATTGACTCTGGACGAGGCCCTGTCTTCCATCCTTATCCCTGATGCTACTGAGAAGAGCAGCCTTGAGGAGAACCTGGTGGCAGCCCTATCCGATTCCTGGATGGTATGACAATTTCCTTCATTCGTCGCTTTTTTAATGTGGGAGTGTAATTCTGAACATTGTTTTGCTTTCTGCAAGCCTTGCAAGATCTACGATCCGGCCAACTGAAGATCCAAAAGCGTATGTCAGACGCCAGCGCCCAGATAGACAAGATCAAGGAGCAGAACAATGCCCCGGAGGTTGAACTAGCCAATGTCTGGAGTAAGCTGAAGAGTACGGAGGAGGACGCTGCTGCAAAGATTGCTCGGCTAGAAGAGCAGTTGCAAATATATGACAAGGAGGAAGGAGAAGCTGCTTTGGATCTCAGTGCGTTCTACGGCAAGCTCTCAAGGGTTGAGATGATGGAGGAATTTTTCGCGGGTGAGCACAATGAATGGGACGCAGATCAAGCACGGAAGGAGTTTGACAAAGAGTATCTGAATGGTTTCCCTCACTCAGAGTTCCTTGACAAGGTGGGATACTCTAGTGGCGATGAGGAGATGGAGAGCTCGGGGCGTATTGACGGTGTGGACGGTGTTGATGCGGCCCAGATGATGTCTTCCGAGCCAGCAAAGAACAAGTGATCTCGCCCTTCTTTCTTTCTCTCTTATGTTGTCTATCTTTGTGCTTTTCTTTAGATATTGACTTTTGTGTGATGAATGCTTGTACCCTCCGTGGAGGAGGTTAACACTCGTTCTGGTGACCTGTGAGCCACAGTGGGTCACATGTTAAACCGTTTTAACTGGTCCTTCATGAGACGGGCCAGCTTTTGCTATATCGTTTTTATTCTGTTTGACGGTCGTGTCTTTTCTTTCGCTCGCCCCTGACAAAGGGGGCCTGTAAAGCGAGAGAAAAAACATCGTGATGCCTTGTATTAATTTTTGCATATAAGGCTAGTTGTCTGAGTGTGTGACGTCGACTGTACCTTGTGAGACGTACAAGGCGAGCGGTGTGCCGACGTGCCGATTCTGCTCCATCCTTGTCGAGATGGAAACGAGAAACTGGAAAATGTATGTGTCAGTTGCAACTTGTAAATGTTTTACCCAAGGGGAAAGTATGTAGGCTAGGCCGTTACTGCATAGGAGGTTTGGTTTAGTACAGACCTTATACAAAGTATAAGGTTCGCAGGGTACGACGTGCCAAACTCTGTTTGCAAACCCTTGTGAAACGATTGATCGTGTATGTATGTAGAGCTCGTATAAGTAGAAAGTACGTGCATCCACGATGTAAGTCTTCTCGCGCGAGATGTTACCTGATATGAACTAAATGACAAAAAACAAGAATCTAGGATTTGATCAGTTAGATGATCGAGTGTTTGACAATTAAATTCTGAATTGACCACAAGTACAAGATATTTAAACTCCACATACCAAGATGTAGTATCATTTGAGATGAGTTGCGTTCCAACTTCTGGGTAGGTCCTCTCCGTCGATGGAGCAGAGTTTGTAAGCCCCATTCCCAACTACTTTGGTGATGCAATAAGGTCCATCCCACTGAGATTCCATCTTTCCACCCCGGGGGTCGATGGTGTTCTGAAAAGTTTTTCATAGTACCTAGTCTCCAAGTCTGAAGACTTTGATCCTGGCGTTTTTGTTGTAGCTTTGAGCTACTTGTTGTTGGGCGTGATCATCCGCTGTCGAGCGGTTTCTCTTAGTTCGTCGGTCGTATCGATGTTGTGAGCTAACTTGTCACCATTTTGAGTCGGCGTTTGCAGCCGTAGCAAGCCGTGGGGACCATCAATTCTGCTGGAATGATAGCTTCACACCCGTACACTAGTGAAAAGGGGGATTGCCCGATTGCGCTTTTAGGAGTGGTTCTGTCTGACCACAAGACGTAAGGAAGCTGCTCATCCCATTTTCCCTTAGCTCCCTCCAGTCGTTTTTTGAGGTTGTTTATTATGACTTTGTTACTATCCTCGGCCTGTCCGTTGGATTGTGGGTATCGAGGTGTCGAGGTGATCAGGTTGATGTTCCATCGAATGCAAAATTCTTGAATCTTTTGTCCGATGAACCGGGAACCATTGTGGCAAACTATCTTGGAGGGGATCTCGAATCTGCATAGGATATTCCGTTTAATGAATGAGATAACTTGTTTTTCTTTTACTTCTTTATAAGCTTCTACCTCAATCCATTTGGAGAAATAGTCCGTCATTGCCAAAAAGAATACGCGTTGTTTGAGCGCCGGTGGAAGTTTTCCTATGATGTCCATCCCCCACCTCATGAAAGGCGAAGGAGAAAGAGTGGGATGTAAGAGCTCTGACGGTTGATGAGGGACTGGTGCGTGGCGTTGGCACACATTGTATCTTTTAGCGTGTGCCATAGCGTCTGCATTCATAGTGGGCCAGAAATATCCTAGAGGTCTAATTTTGCACGCGAGACTGCGTCCTCCCGTGTGGTTGCCATACTCTTCGTTGTGAACGGAATGTAAGAGTTTTTGTACTTCGTCCGTCTTAACGCATCGTAGTAAAATCACTGAGAGTGATCGTTTGAAAAGGACAGAATCAACTACGCCGTGGGATAGAACTTGTACCTTAAGTCTCTTCGCGGCTAGTTTGTTGTTAGGAAGGATGTCCTTTAGCTTCCAGTCCATGATAGGTTTTGTCCAATCATCTTCCGTCCGAGTCTGATCTCCGCTCCGATCGTCGACATTTAGAACTTCGATGAGGCTACTTGCGATAGTAGGCACCGCGGGTGTGGTGACATGGACGATCGGAATATTAGGAAACTTCGAAGGATGTAGAGAAGATCCGAGGTTGGCTAGCGCATCTGCCTATACGTTTTGTTCCCTGGGGACCTGTTGGATGTTGAAGCCCTCAAATTTTACCAGAAGAGTCTAGACGACTTCTAAGTATGAAACCATTCGTTTGTCTTTTGCGGTGAATGATCCTCGAACCTAATTGACAATGAGAAGAGAATCACAAGTAACTTTCAGAGTTTAATGGATAAGTCTAACGCCAAGTGTAGACCGAAAATGAGTGTCTCATATTCAGCTTTGTTGTTTGTTGCTTCCCATTCGCATCGAACGGCTTGAGCTATGTTATCCCCCCGAGGAGATTTTAGGATGACGCCAAGTCCCGTTCCCGTTACATTGGAGGCTCCATCTGTGTGCAGCGTCCAGACGCCCATATTTTCGTCATTGTTGATCTCAACATGTTCGCGAGCTGCCTCCTGTTCTAAGGTCGGACTGAAATCTGCTACAAAATCTGCAAGGGCCTGAGATTTGATTGTGGTTCTGAGTTCGAACTCGATCTCGTAACCGCTGAGGTGTATTACCCACTTAGTCATCCTTCCGGTGTTTTCTGGCTTTCTGATTATTGCTTTAAGTGGGTGGTTAGTCTGAACCACGATCGTGTGAGTCTCAAAATAAGGTTTGAGTTTGTTGGCGGACGTTACCAGTGTGAGGATGAGTGTTTCCAGAGGATAGTACCTTGTTTCTGCTGGTAACAGCGGCCGGCTAATGTAATAGAACTGGTAGTTGTCTCTCGTCCTCTTCTCTCACTAGGACCGCGCTAACGGACAAACCCGAAATAGACAAGTAAAGTGGCAGGGGCTTGTCAATTTTTGGTTTGGCGAGGAGTAGAGGATTTGCCATATAATTCTTCAATTCTTGGAAGGTTATTTCTTGTTCTCCTTCCCACTTGAACGTTTGTTTTTCTTTAACGCGTCGTAGAAAGGCTTGCATTTGTCGGATGATTTAGATATAAATCGGTTGAGCGCTGCTACTCTCCCTGTCACCTTTTATACATCTTTCACGCTTCGAGGGGCTTTTAGGTCGAGGATCGCCCGAACCTGTTCTGGGCTGACATTGATCCCCCGTTTCTTGACCAGGTCTCCTAAGAATTTTCCTGAAGAAATGCTGAACGAACACTTGGCCGGGTTCAGCTTCATTTTGTACCGTCGCATGATGTCGAAGCTTTCTTATAAGTGACTGACGTGGTTGCATTTTGCTCTGGATTTTACTATCATATCGTCGATATAGACTTTCATCGTATCCCCGATCAGGTCTTTGAACATTCTATTCACGAGTCGTTGGTAGATGGCTCGGGCGTTTTTTAGCCCGAAGGGCATCACCTTATAACAGTACGTCCCTTGACTGGTCACAAACGCAGTTTTTTCCTGGTTGTCCAGGTGCATCTGTATTTGGTGGTAGCCACTGAAGGCATCCATGAAACTGAGCATTTCGTGCCGGGATTTGGCGTCGATAAGTGCATCAATGTGGGAGAGGGAAGGAGTCCTTCGGACATGCTTTATTTAGATCGGTGAAGTCTACGCAAACCCTCCACTTTCCGTTCTTCTTTCCGACAACTACCATGTTGGCTAACCATTCCGGGTATTTTAATTCTCTGATTTTTCTTGTGCTCAATATCTTGGATATCTCTTCGTCGACCACTTTATTTTGTTTGGGGTGAATTTTCTCCTTTTCTGCTTCATAGGCGGGAAGCTCGGATCCGTATTCGATTTGTGTGAGATAATGTCTGGTGGTATCCCAATCATGTCTTCATGCGACCAAGCAAAGCAATCGTTGTTGTTTCTCAAGAAGATGAGGATTTGTTCGCGGCTTTGATCGTCTAGGTCGGAGCCTATTCGGACGGTCTTTTCGGGCAAAGCTAGATGAAGTGCTATTTTGTCGAGTTTTTCGGTTTCTGACTCGATATATCGATCCGGTCTCGGAGGCTGTAATTGTTAATCAGCCTTATCATGGATGGTCGACTTCATGGTAGTTGCGTAGCATTCCTGAGCCATCTTCCGATCACCCTTTATTTCTTGAATTCCCCAATCTGTGGGAAATTTGATACTCTAGTGGTACGTCGAAGGGACGACTTTCATTGCGTGGATCCAAGGCATGTGCATAATACAATTATAGGGAGACTCAGAGTCTACCACATTAAATTTTACCTGAAGATTAATGCCTCCGGCGTAAACGGGCAGGACGATGTCTCCAAGGGTATACTTGACTTCACCACTGAATCCGACTAAAGGAATTCGGTCGGAGTTGGTATCCTTTTGGCTTAGTCCCATTTTTCTGAGGGTACTCAGATTAATCATGTTAGTTGAGCTGCCAGTGTCTACTAAGATGTGTCGGATTTTGTAGTTCCCAATAGATAATGAAATGACCAGTCCGTCATGGTGATCTTCTCCGCCGGCATCGGAATTGTCGAAAGTAATAGGAGTCATCGAGACAGTCTTATTACTCCTAAATTCTGATGGTGAGGTGAATCCATGATCCTACTTTTAGCGTGCCTTTTGGCCGCTGAATAACTAATACCGCATATCTCTGATCCCCTAGTGATACAGTTGATGATTTTCTCGGGTCTCGGAGATAAGGTTCGTTCAGATGTTACCTTGTCCCTCCGTTCGAGAGTCGCTCTACCTTTTTCCGAAATTACATCTTTCAGATGTCTTAGGGAGAGTAGACATGCGACTTCCTTCTGGAGGGTAACACATTCGTCCATGCAGTGTCCGTGATCGCCGTGAAAATCAAACCACCGAGTTACGTCTTTTCTGGACTCCGGCTTGTCGCTCTTTCTGGGCCATCTGACGTCTTTCGTGTACCTGTCCAAGGATTCGACCAATTCGGCAGTTGATATATTGAAGTTATAGGAATGTACCTTGGGGGGGAGAGCGGGGCGTTCCTTCCGTCCGTTAGGCTTTTCGCAACTAGGATCAGGTATGCCTCTCTCTTCCCGTGCGTATGGATGGCTCCTAGGTTCTTTGTTGGATCGTCTGTCGATACGGTTGAAACCTGGGCTAGTCTTGAAGGGCTCTTCATCTTCTTCGAGTCGTATCTGGGCAAGTGCTTTGGCCTAAACGTCTTCAAAGGTCATGCATGGGTACTTGGTGAGCTCCTTGTACAGTTTGCTTCCTCGTATCAGTCCACGCATGAATGCTTGGACCGTTGTCGTAACGCCACAATTCAGGATCGCCACCTTCTCCTTGTTGTACCTGCTTAGATATTCACGGAGTGGTTCGTTAGGTTTCTGGATAATGTAGTACAGGTTTATAGACTGTTGCTCCAATCGACGACTGCTAGCGAACTGGGCCTTAAATGCATCGACTAGGTCGGCAAAATACGCTATGGATATGTGAGGTAATTGGGTAAACCACGTTAAAGCGGGTCTTGACAAGGCAGTCCCGAAGATCTTTCACATGACCGCCTCTTTATTTCTTTCGGAAACGGAGGCGGTTGTAAGCATTTGCTTATACACAGCAATATACTCGTCGGGGTCAGACGTTCCGTCATATCACGTCATATAGGCATGTGGAACTTCTTGGGGATTCTGACTCGGGCGATGCCTTCGGTGAACGGGTTGCCTGGGATTCGGGAGAGTCATGCGTCCACCACCTTCGTGTACCTCTCCAGGGCTTGGGTTTGCAGGAAGTTGAACCTCCTCTCTTGCTCGTCCTGTGGAGGTTGTACATAGGTCGTTCGTCCCGTTTACGGGACTGCAGGGACAATTATATCGCCTAGATTGGTGATAGCGGACTTAAGACGAGTAGGACTGTTGACACCCTTACGTATTTTGGGGTGTGCTACGTCGTGTGGGGTCATGATCATGTCATCCAGGTTCAATCAAATTTGGATTTTGCCCGGGTCTCCAAATCTCCGAAGCCTTTGTGCGTTGGAGCCAACTGATAGTATTTGTGTCTTCAGAGAAGCGTTCTCACTAGCCAATTTAGCGTTTTCGGTGGCCAGAGTGAGACTCAACGTGTCGTGACGTTGGAGTTGGTCGAAAAGTTCCTGTTGGAGCGCCTCCATGGTGCGACTCATTTCCGCCAATTGGTGGAATTCGTTTGACGCTGCCTTCGGGTGAAGGGTATCCTGAATCTGGGGGTTTTTCAGTCATATCATTGTCGTTGCCGGGGAGCAGGGCATCGAACTGGTCCGAAGGCGTTTTTGTTGAAGGGTCAGCCATTGAATGATGGTGGGAGGTGTGGATTTCAAAGGATTGAATCGACCAAAGGTCCCACGGTGGGCGCTAAATTGTTTTGGGGCAAAAAGTGTTATCTGAAGTCGGACTTAATTGCCTTAATATGGGATCCGACGATTGAACAACAAGCTTTGAAAGTCAATTGTTATTGATAATGATAGTTGATTACAAGAATAATGAGTTGTGGGATTACAGCAAACGGTATCGCTAATAGTGCGAAAAAAGAGATCATGTGTACATTGTCGAAGGATAATGAAATATATAGGAGCCCGATCCGTTTGGATTATGGAGCTTGATTCTCGGAACTGACAGATCTCGTAGTGGGGCGGCCCAACGTTCGGCAGATGGTTATTGGAGCAATTCTCGGCGTGCGGACTCTTCAAGGCAACTGATTTGATCTGCCAATGTTTACTCCTCATCGCTATGGGCATTTTCCATACTTCCGGACGAAGCCCAAAAACTACGGCCCAAGAGTTATAAATATCATACTGATTGGTAATTTAGATAATCAAACCCTTAAAATCTTATCAACTATATTAAGATTATTATATATTAAGTCCATAAACTCATATTGATTCGTTAATAAGAAAATCGTATTATATTGACTCAATTTGTTATATATTTTTATTTTTTTAATTGCATCTATCTCGACCTGATATCTTTTTTAACCTAGATATATCTATTATGTATATATAATAGTATGTGTCCTACATTATTATATAGCATGTATATATTATGAATCATATGTATGAAACTATAATAAACTATCTTAATTATATTTTTTCAGATAATATTATATTTTTAATTTTCGTCTATTGCATATCATTAATGATGTGTATAACATAAAACTATAAGGAACAATATTATTTGTATATTTTGAAATACTATTATAATTTTAGTTAAGATATTATATTTCTCACACTATTTATACTATATATAAAATCAAAGTAAAATTTAGGTGTGTCTTTGTTACTAATATTATATATTTCTTTTATTTGTTTAGTTCATTCTCATGCTTGGAACGGATGATCAACTAGTTTGTACTAATTTATACTCTACCTAGTACTCCCCTTCGTCCCTTACTGTTCTTCCTATTTTGACCGGGCTTATTTGCCATGCTCATTTTACATTGTAAATTTCTCTAATTATATGTAAGTAAAAATTGTAAAACTTTGATATTCTTAACGTACTTGTTCAGACGAATCAAACAAGATCTCACATGACTATATTTTTACGTATGTATTAGGAAAAACCGAGAAGATTCTCCGAATATGTGAATAGTGTAAAAAAGTCAAACGAGAAGAACAATAAAGGACGGAGGGAGTAATACTATACTCTCTCTGTCCCATTATAAAGATCCCGCTTTCCATTTCGGATGTCCCAAAATATAGATCCCATTTCTTCTTTAAGAAATTTTTTATCCCAAATTTTATAATTTCAATGCAATTTTACGATTCCCAACTCAATTTTATACACACTCTCTTCGTCAAATCAATCATATCTCTTTCTTCTCTTATTCTCTATTCTCTCTCCATTCCTTTAAATTTTTTTTGGTATTAGCAAAGGATCTTTAAATAGGAACGGACGGAATATGTATTTCATTAAAATAATACCTTAAAACCGGGAACACTTTTTATTATGATAAATTTCAAACCCCACTAAACTCGAATTCATAGATTCGCCATTCGCCACTAAATACAGGATACCATGGATGATTTAATCGGCAGCTTACGAAAAATATTTGAACCATCAAATCGCCAGGCATTTTGCTTGATGATACAGCTTCTGTCAAGTCACCCCGCACTTCACCTACTCGACTTGCCATTACATCAACTGAAGCCAGCAACAAAACTAAGATAAATCAACCTAAAACTCAAAAACATTTTATACAAAAAGTCACCCTTCAATAAAAATTACTCCCAGCGGAAACAAGCAACGAAGCTAAGATAACCAGCCTAGAAATATATAAAAACGTTTTCCGACCACAAAACTTAGTTTGATTAGGTCAAGCTGATACCAATAACCAGTGATTTGATCCATGAGTTGGACCATCTGGGGCTTTTAATGGTAATAAAAAGTTATTCCCCATGAAATCGAATTATTTTAGTAGGCATATGTTTGAGGGGAAAACTTGTAAATTATTATAAATTGTTTGTAATTGAAGTAGGCACAAGAGAAACATGAATAAGTTTTTCTCTAATTTATCAAATTAGAGTCAAAGGTCACGGTTCGATTCCCCTTGCAATAACCTGTTTAGATTGACTTTGGATCAACTTGGGAGATAGACTGGGTTAAATTGAACTTGGGTTTGGGTCGCTACGCGACTTAGTTGGGATTCACTGGTCAGCAGACCACGGGATCAGGGGTCGGTGCACAAGTCACTCAACAGGTCATGCGAGTCAAACAACATGTTCTAAGAGGCGGGTTTACTTGTTTATGGATTTTAATTGTTTTGTCTAATATTTCATATTGGGCTAGTTTATTACTTTCTTTTAAAGAATTAGGGTTAGGCCCATTAATGTGGCTATATAAAGAGATGCATGTTTTCGCTTTTAGTAGGCAAGTTGAATTTATATAAGAGGGTTTTGGTTTTGATTACTTTTTTATTAAATAGTTTTCCATTGAGACGTCAAAATGCACTTAGTCGTAAGCCCTCAATTGTGTAGTGTTTTAATTGTGTAGGTGTAATGAGAACTAATGACAAGTAAAGATTCAATTGTGCAGTTTAATGGGAACTAGTGATTCAATTGTGCAGTTTAATGGGAACTAGTGATGTAGTGTAATGAGAACTAATGGCAAGTAAGCACTCAATTATGTAGTGTAATGGAAACTCAATTGTGTAGTGTAATAGAAAATAATGGCAAGTAAGCGGGTTTCACGGAAGCATGCGTTTAAAGAAGAAATGGCCTAAGTTGAGATTCAAGGAAGGTAACATATGTCTTGTAGGTGGAGATCTCACTAATGCTACAAGGACACTCTTGTCTTCTTTGCCTTGAAAATTTATGAAAAAAAACAACAAATAACATCATCAGAGTTCAACACATTTGTCTAATTATTTAGAGGTGTGAACCGACGAAGTTGAACACGTGCAAGCAAAATTAGATTTTTTCATTCTCAAACAAAATAGTTTGTTTCTTTAATTCATATTATCAATTATAATAAGATTTTTTTTTAAAAGTGTCTTGTAATCTTAACCTAGATTAAAGACTTGATTCCTCTCTCTCACAATATTTACTTCTATTTTATGTATCTAGAATTGATCAGGATATGAGAATTCTTATCCTCTTCTCATCATATGTGTATCTAGAATTGGTGAGGATATGAGAATTCTTATATTCTTCTAATCATATTGGAATTAAGAAAGACGTTTCTAGTGCGGACTGTGCACTTTTCAGCATATTATATTATCAAGTGTACTAAATGGTGCACTCTTTCAGTGCACATATTGGTGCACTACTGGTGCACTTCTCAGTGTACTAAGGTGCGCCCCCAATAGTGTACTAGTGCACATTATAGTAGTGCACTTCTCGGTGTACTAAGGTGCATCCCCAATAGTGTACTGGTGCACATTATAGTAGTGCACTACTAGGTGCACTCTACGGTAATACACTGGTGCACTTTGTAGTAGTGCACTGGTGCACTATCCAGTAATATACTGGTACACTATAATAGTCCGCACAGTCCGCACCCGATCAACCCTTTTGGAACTAATTCTTTGTAATCCAAGTTTAAAAATAAATCCAATTAATTCTTGTATCCAAGTTTTAAGATCAATCCAACCAAAGTGCAGCTAATTTGAAGCTCATATATTAGGTTCATCAGAAATGCACTTTACATGCAATATTCTTTATGGGGTTATTTTTATGAATGTCGTCAAAATGTGAAAAATCAGTTTCAGATAGCAGGTGTTTGTGCAGCAAATGTCATTTTGCTCCCTGTAAACAGAAGTTTAATTAAGAGTGAAGCAGACTTCTTTATATACATTATTTACAAAACATAGCACAAGCAAGTACAAACAACATAAGGTTCTTATAGAAATACGGGTCAAAGTGAAGTGAGTATAATGCAAGCAAGTACTCCCTCCTATAAAAATCTCACTTTCCTAATCCAGCGTCCCAAAATATAATTTATTTTTTCCATTTTTAGAAAAAATTTTAAATCAAAATTTACTTTTCAATACACTTTTATATATTCCAACACACTTTTACCTACCCTCTCATTACTAAATTACCCTCTCCTAGAGTAATTGTTTTTGCTCTCTGTCACACCAAGAAATTGTCAAAAATAACCTATTCTAGTCATACCTCAGAATTAGGACCAGGGCTGAAAATGGAGGACCCCTGATTACAAGATACAATAGCAGTTCAGTAAGAAATATCATGTGAAAATGCCTGAATAGATAATAGGAGTAGTACATTTAACATTGAGGAAATACTCCAGGTAAACTTTTTCAGTCTGCCACTAAGCTCGTCTATCTTCAATTTATGCGCAAAAATGGAGATTTAACAAATTGTTTGCTTGTTCTACACGCCCATATGAGAGGAAGTATTAGATAATCAAGAGAGATTTAATAATAACACAACAATACATTCTCACACAACAAACACATTACAGACTCCAATCACAGACTTTATATATAGTCTTTCATAAGAACTTAATTGGTAGTACACAACACGATTATCATGACATATAGCATTACCAACAACACAATAACAGACATAAAAGAGAAATCTCCACCCTTTATTTAAGCAGCAAACTATGGCAGAGATATATTCAGAAGGCAATCATTGAACTGCATCTCCCAATCATTCATCATATTCACCATGGTGGTGATGGTGGTGGTGGTGATGGTGGCGCTCCTTCTCCTCATCATCAGAGCCATCATCTCCCTGTCAATTGCACATATATAAAGACGGTGAAAAACTATTCTGAATTGGTTCAAGTTCTACATAGCTCATAGAAATAGCTGAACTGGGTATTTCGCTAAATCTCAAATTGGACAAGAACCACGCCTAATGAAGCAGATCTAAAAGACTAGGATCATAACCAGTTAATCTAAATAGAACCAAGTCAAATCAAATCAACAATAAGCGAAACCAGAATTCCATATCACTGAAAGACCCCTGAAACTGAATTGTAAAAGTGAAATGAACTTACATATTTGTTGCGGCCATAGCGAGGCTTTTCCTCTTCATCATCATCCCTCCTGTAACTGGGCCTTTCGTATCCAGATCCATACTCTTCCGATTCAGTCTTTCTCCCGTAGCCAGATCCATACTCCTGGGATACGTATTCCTCCGACTCAGGCTTCCGTCCATAGCCGGATCCGTATCCAGATCCAAAATCCTCGCTAGGCTGCTCATATCCTGGTCCACCGAATCCAAATTGGGGCGGGGGAGGTCCAGGAGGCGGCGGCTGGAACCCGTACCCGCCACCTGGAGGTCCACCATATCCTCCTCCGGGGGGTCCACCATAGCCTCCGCCGTATCCAGATGCCGGAGGAGTATCGTAGTCGGTGTCTGGAGGAGTTTCGTAGGAGGGAGGAGGGAAGAAGGGCTGATGGGGCTTAGGGCGAGAGTAGCTCTTGTACTCGTTGTCCTGAGCCTCTTCAGAGTAAGCGTCGGTGTTTGAGTAGGATGAGTAGTCGGGACGATCGTAGGAAGATGAGGATGATGATGAGGTGGAAGGAGGATAGCAGATCTCGTCGGAGGGAGGGAGAGGGCGGCCGTATGTTAGGGAGATGTCGTAGCCGCCACCGTAGGGGGTCGGATCGTACTCGTCGAAGTCGTCGACTTCATCACCGGCGTCGTGGCCTCTTGGATAATACGACATGGTTTCAGAGTTTCCTGAGATCTGGTGTCAGACAGTAGCTAGAGCGGTGAGGGAGAAGAGGTGATAAGGCTTTAAATAGGAGCGGGTATGTAACGACGTCGTTTTTAGCAATCAGAGGTTTGAAGTATTAGGATTTGTGGTTAAGACTTGATCAAAAGATGAATACCAAATTGCCAATCATGTGATGACGGTCAATGCGCCGATGTAAGCATTTCATGACGAATTGAAACCGTGTGACATGTCGGTGCTCGTAAACGGTCGGCAAATCATGTTCATACTACCGAAACTTTATTACAAATCATGTACTCCCTTCGTCTCATAATACAGTTCCTATCGTTTTTTACACACTTGTCGATACATGTTTTATATCGATAATATCTAACGTTATGTGTTAGTATAAATTATACAAAAAAATTATATTATTAAAGTATTTTTCGAGACGAATCAAACAAGATCTCACATGACTATGTTTTTTCTTATACATTAGCAAGAATCGAGAAAATAAACTTCGATCGTGAATAATGTCAAAACAACAATGGGAACTATATTATGCGACGGAGGGAGTAAATGTTTTGGGGTAAAAAGTGTGACCCGAGGATCAAATTTAATTGTCTAAATAAGGGATTCGATCGCCATTTAAAGATCCCGTTTGGCGTTTTCTAGACAATTTAACGAATTGTGAAGAAAAAGTTAAATAGGAGAGAGAAAAGTGAAAATTGTAATGATTAGAGGAGAGAGATAGAGAGAAGAAAAAAAGGGTAATTTAATGAAAAGAGATGGTGTGTAAGAGTGTCTTGGGATATGTAAAATTGAATTGGGAAAGTAAATTTTGGGTTTAAAGAAATTCTAAATATGGCAAATGGGACTTATATTTTGGGGTGCCGGATTAGGAAAGTGAGATCTTTATAAGGGGACGGAGGGAGTATTAAACTTTGATAATGAACTTTTATTGATTTGAGAGGTTGATTACAAGAGTAATTGGTATGAATCACAAGGTACAATAACAATGTTGCAAATGGCGTAATTGGAATTGCCAAGTAAAATGCTAGAGAGATGAATATATGTATGTTGCTCATAAATTCTCGGAACAACTCATTATTATAGTGGAGCGGCCCACGATATGCACGTATCAGGTTGTTGGAGAATATCTTGGCAGGTGGAGCGTACGAGGAAGATGCTTAATCCGCTCCGCGTAAACTGCCTCCGTCATGGGCATGTTGCTATGCTATGGACGAAGCCCAATATCCAAGGCCCAACAATAGCCCCCAAGTGAAATTGCTAGAGTTAATCGGTAGAAATTTCACTTTTACCGATCGGGTCGTACACGTGACCTTTCACCTCCTCCAATCGGTTGACCAAGACTCTCTTTAAATGCTTGATTAGACGACTCTGCAGACTTCACCTCTCCACTTTCGTCTCTCCGTCCAAGGTAAGGCTTTTTCACTCTCTTTCTTTTTTGAATTTTCTTACCGTTCCAATTTCTTGTCCTTTAACCATGGATTCTTCCACCACCACTGGTTTCTCCGTGAGTCCTTTCCACCTCGAACCATAACCTACGTGCCCCACGGGAGGACGCCTGATTCTGCTGCTTTCCAGGAGGAATCTATCACTGCCTTTGAAGCAACTGTTGTCGTTTCGGAAGAGTCTGAGGAAGAAACACCTTCTCTTGAAGTAACACAAAGGGGATCCCTAGTTCCGTACATCGGGATGCTGCCCAGCACTCTAACGCATGAGGAATTAGAGAAACCGATGATAACCGCCCGTTTCTCGCCATCGACAGTCGCCAGGCTTCCCCGCCGAGATGAAAGGGCAGACATTGATGTTCCGTTTGGGTGTGCTTCTACTCTACCCATTTACCATTGGCGTGACAAATGCCTCTCTCCAGGTTAGTTCAGGGCGCTCTGAAGAACTGGGGACTAGCTCCTAACAGATCATGCCGTCGGGATGGGGTTTACTTTGCATGCTAGACCGGCTAAACGATCGATACCCCAACCTAAATTTCGACTTGCCGCGCTGACTACTATTATTACCCTCTCAGCCTCCATCCACGACAATTCCTGTTTTATGGCTCGTCGGGGGTGTGTTCCCATCATCCAGAAGTTGGACACCAACGACAGGAACCTGGCGCCAACGATACTTCTTCGTCGAGGTTGGTTTGTTGGGGTCAGGAGAGGACTGCTCATTTCTGAGGAACCAGGTGGTCGAAACCTGGTATGTGTTCGTTCCCCTATTGTTCTTCTTCATTCAAGATGTTAATCTTACTTTTCTTTCCATGCAGTGTTTAGCATAGGAGAGAAGGAGATCGATCCGTCTTTGGAGGCAAAGATTGAGGCGACGAACGATATTCCTATGGAGCACCGAACCTTCGAGAACGCAACCGTTGTGAACGAACTTCCTCTGGACCCGAGCCCGACAATGGAATCTCCTACCAAATGTAAGTGCTTTCGATCATATCTACATGTCTATATGAGATTTGTTTTAATTGACGCTTTGAATTGTGAACACATGGTTGGATCACAGTTGTTACCACTCGCTCAGGACAAGGCTCCATATTGACTTCTTTCAAGACTTTGATGGCTCTTAAAGGTAAGGCAAAGGCCGAACCGTCGATGGCTCCCCCAGCTCCCAAGGACAAAATCAAGAAGTGGAAGGCCCCCTAAGTCCTCGATATGACAAGGCCCTGTCCGACTATAAGGACATAAGGGAGGTGTTCGGCCCATTTTTCTTGACTCCCTCTAATCGTTTTTTGATATTGTGTATGATGAATTTATTGTTGACTTCCGCTTGTTCATTGGATTGCGGGTATCTTGGTGTCGAAGTGATTAGATTGATGCTCCATTGAATTCATAATTCTCGGGTCTTCCGTCCGATGAACTGGGAACCATTGTCACAGACTATCTTGGAGGGGATGCCAAACCTGCACGGGATGTTATGTTTAATGAATGAGATAACTTGTTTTTCTTTACCTCTTTGTAAGCCTCAGCTTCTATCCAGTTGGAGAAATAGTCCATCATTGCCAAAAAGAATACGCGTTGCCCAGGTGTTGGTGGAAGTTTTCCCACAATGTCCATCCCCCCACATCATGAAAATCCCAAGGAGGGAGAGTAGATGCAAGGCTCTAACGGTAGATGAGGGACTGGTGCGTGATGTTGGCACGCATTGCATCTTTTAGTGTGTGCCAAGCGTCTGCATTCATAGTGGGTCAGAAATATCCCAACAGTCTAATTTTGCAAGTCAGACTGCGTCCTCCTGTGTGATTGTCGCACTCTTCGTTATGAACGGAGTGTAATAGTTTTTGTACTTATTCCATCTTAACGCATTGTAACATGAGTCCTGAAACTGACTGCTTGAAAAGAACGGAGTCAATGATGTCATAGGATAAAGCTTGTACCTTAAGTCTTTTTGTGGCTAGTTTATTGTCACGAAGAATGTCTTTTGACTTCCAATCCATGATGGGTTTCGTCCAATCATCTTCCGACAGAGTCTGATCTTCGTCTTCATCGCCGATGTTCAGAACTTCGACAAAGTTACTTGCAATGGTAGGTACCGCGGGTGTGGTGATATGGATGATTGGAATATTAGGAAACTCCAAAGGGTGTAAAGAAGAACCGAGGTTGGCCAATGCATCTACTTGCGTGTTCTATTCCCTAGGAACATGTTGTATGTTGAACGTTTGTTTATATTAAAGGCGTAGTACAAAGGCTTACACTTGTCGGACGACTTTGAGATGAATCTGTTCAGAGCCTCTACTCTTCTTGTCAGTTTTTGTATGTCTTTTATGCTTCGGGAGGATTTTAGGTTGAGGATTGCCCTGACTTACTCATGGGTTGGCGTCAACCCCTCGTGCGCTAACTAGATGCCCAAAGAATTTTCCCGACGAGACGTCGAACGAACATTTAGTCAGGTTCAGCTTCATTTTGTATCGTCGTAGGATGTCGAAACTTTCTTGCAAATGATTGTGACAAGCGTAAAACGGTCGTTGTTCCTATCAAAGATAATCCAACTAAACAATCCACTAGTAAAGTGGTAAGTCGGAGTCGGATTCCAAGAGAGCCACAACGATAGTCTATTTCTTTCGTGTTACCTAGTAGTAACTAGGGGGTTTTGAAATGTTGTATCTAAACTAGCAATATTAAAACGGTAAATGTTGGATTTGTAAACTATTATGATGGAAAGCTCACTATTTTAGTATCAGCGCATTATTCTTATGGAAAGTTGATCATTGTATTCTCTTAATCCTATAATCTTAATTATCTAATCCAGTTGTCCTACTCTTTGTTCGTAAATAGCAACTAGTCCAAATAGTCCTAGAAATCCTTGTTGTAAGCAATAACCAAAGAAATCCTAAGGTTCAAAAGCGCACAACATAGAGATCAAAGATAAGTAGGCCTATGCAATACCATTGGAAAATCACCGATACTTGACATAGGTTTATAATCTCTACAAAATAAGCACTCGCAAATAGTCTATGCTAATTCTGATTGCTACCTAAAAGACAAGACTTTTCAAATCGAATTATCAAGCCTAGCAATATGAATGAATAATAATCAACCTAGTTTGCAACCTTGATAAAATCAAGATCAATCTATAGACAATAAAGCACAAGAGATCATAAAACAATGCTGAAATTATTATTAGAGCATAAATATAAGAATTCTCACAAACATATCCTAGAATAATGGCCTCAACCTAAGAGTGAACTATTAGGATCTTAGCCAGACATAGCCAATTGAAAGCAATACATAATTATGGATGAAACTAACCAGGGGTGAAGGTGAAAGTGGCACAAAGGTGGAAGCTTTCTTCTTGGTTGCTGAATTTCTAAGGATGAGTTGTGAAATTGAACAAAGGTCTAATCTAACCTAATATCTAAGGGTTTATATAGTATCTAGTGAAAGGTAAATAAAATAACTAAAAAGAAATAATAAAATAGGGAAAAACAAATCAAATCTCTGACTTAAATCTGCAATTGGGCCGGTCCGTGTCCGCGGTCGCGATCGAGACTTATGGGTCGTGATCACGATCTGGCTCCAGTTCTCAGAGTCGGCGTGAGTCTCGATCGCGACATTAGGGTCTCGGTCGAGACATGTCTACTGAGGCTAAGTCTCGATCGCGGACTTCAGGATCTCGGTCGAGACATCTTCTCTGCGGCTGGTTCTCGTGTGACACCTCCTCTCGGTCTTGAGGCCTTCTCTCAAACTGGTCTTCGGTCTTCTATAAGATTCGAGGCAGCTCGGCTTTGCCTCTAGGCTTCTCCATGAGTGTAGGTGTGGTATCCTTCTCTCTAGCTCCGTCCCAAATGCACTAAAAGTGAGTACAAACAGGATCTCCGTAATAAAACCACAAAATACCGCTTATGAGCATCCCGCAAATCCATAGATGAACACCATACCGGATTCCGGGAATACCACTCAATAAGCACCTAAACACCACTAATCCTAAGCTAATAGTCGCTAGTTAACACCATATAATAAGCTCCTATCAGATTGATATGGTCGCATTTTGTTTTGGATTTGATCAGCATGTCGTCGATGTAGACTTCCATTGTATCCCTGATCAGGTCTTTGAACATGTTGTTGACGAGTCATTTATAGGTAGTCCCAGGGTTTTTAAGCCTAAAAGGCATCACCTTGTAACAGTACGTCCCCCAACTGGTTAGGAACGCAGTTTTTTCTTGATCGTATGGATGCATCTGTATTTGGTGGTAGCCGCTGAAGACGTCCATGAAACTGAGCATTTCATGCCCGTCTGTGGCGTCGATGAGCACGTCAATGTGTGGGAGAGGAAACGAGTCTTTTGGACATGCTTTGTTGAGATATGTGAAGTCTACGTAGAACCTCCACTTCCCGTTCTTCTTTTCGACGACTGCGACGTTAGCTTGCTACTCTGGATACTTGACTTCTCTGATTTTTCCAATGCTCAATAACTTGGATATCTCTTCGTCGACCACTTTATTTCATTCTGGAGCGAATTTTCTCCTTTTCTGCTTTACATGTGGGAATCTCGGATCCGTGTTTAATCTGTGTGAAATAATATCTGGTGGAATTCCGACCATATCTTCGTGAGACCACGCAAAGCAATCGCCATTATTCCTTAGGAAAGAGAGGATTTGTTCTCGGCTGTGGGTCATCCAGGTCAGATCCTATACAGGCGGTCTTCTCAGGTGAGCCTGGATCAAGTACTATTTCGTCGAGCCTTTCATTTCTGGCTCAATGTATCGATCCGGTATCAGGGGTTGTAATTGCTAATCGGTCTTGTCTTGGACAGCTGACTTCAAGGTAGTTGCGTAGCATTCCTGAGCCACTTTCCGGTCACCCCTTGATTTCTTGAATTTCCCAGTCGTTGGGAAAATTTAATGGTCTCGTGGTACGTCGAAGGGACGACCTTCATCGCATGGATTCAAGGCCTGCCAACAATACAATTGTAGGGAGACTCGCAGTCTACCACGTTAAATTTTACCTGAAGGTTAACGCCTTCTGCGTATACAAGCAGGACGATGTCTCCAAGAGTGTACTTTACTTTGCCGCTAAATCGACCAAAGGAATTCGGTCAGAATTGGTGTCCTTTTCGCTTAGCCCCATTTCCCTGAGGGTACTAAGATTAATCATCTAAGTTGAGCTACCAGTATCTACTAAGATGCGACGGATCCTACAGTTCCCAATAAAAAATGATATGACTAGTCTGTCATTATGGTCTTCCCTGCTGATGTCGGAATCGTCAAAAGTTATAGGAGTCATTAAAACGGTCCTATTACTCCTAAGTCTCGGCGGCAAGGGCGAGTCCATGATTCTGCTTTTGGCATGCCTTTTGTCCGCTGAGTAAGAGATACCACATATCTCCGATCCCCCAGTGATAAAATTGATGATTTTCTCGGGTCTCGGAGATAAGGGTCGTTCAGATGTTACCTTGTCCCTTTGTTCAAGAGTCGCTCTACCTTTCCTTGAAATCACGTCTTTCAAATGTCCAGCGACAGTAGACGCGCGACTTCTTTTTGGAGGGCAACATATTCGTCCGTGTAATGTCCGTGGTCGCCATGGAAATCACACCACTGGGATACGTCTTTTCTGGACTCCGGTTTGTCGCTTTTCTTGGGCCATTTGACGTCTTTTGTATACCTATCCGAAGATTTAGCCAACTCGGCAGCCGATACACTGACTGAAGTTATAGGTATGTACCTTGGGGGGAAAAGCAAGATGTTCCTTCCACCCGGTCGACTTTTCACAGCCAGGATCAGGTCTGCCCCTCTCTTCCCGTGCGTATGGATGGGTTCTAGGCTCCTTCTCGGATCGTTTGTCGATACGGTCGGAGCCTGGACTAGCCTTGAAGGTCTCTTTGTCTTCTTTGAGTCGTATTTGGGCAAGCGCTTTGGCTTGTACGTCCTCAAATGTCATGCACGGATACTTGGTGAGTTCCATGTAAAGCTCGCTTCCTCGTATCAATCCTCGCCTGAATGCTTGGACCAATGTCAGAACATCACAGTTAGGGATTGCCACCTTCTCTTTATTGTACCTGCTCAGATATTCACAAAGAGGCTCATTAGGCTTTTGAATAATGTAATACAGATCGCTAGACTGTCTCTCTAGTCGACGACTGCTCGCGAACTGGGTATTGAATGCATCGACCAAGTCGGCAGAAGAGGCTATGGATCTATGAGGTAATCGAGTAAACCACGTTAAAGCGGGTCTTGGCAGAGCAGTCCCGAAGATCTTACACATGACCGCCTTCTTATCCCTCTCGGAAACAGAGGCAATTGTGAGCATTTGCTTATATAGAGCAATATGCTCGTCGGGATCGATCGTTCCGCCGTAGCGTGTCATATTAGGCGTGTGAAATTTCTTGGGGATTCTGACTAGGGCAATGTCTTCAGTGATCGGGGTCTCGCTGTATCCCTTTATGTCCTCCCTCTCGATAGGAAGGGGGACACCTGGGATTCAGGTGAGTCGTGCGCCCATAACTTTCGTGTATCTCTCGAGTGCCTGGGTTACCAGGGAGTTGAATCTCCTATCTTGCTCGTCTTTCGAATTCTGCACAGAAGTTTGTCGTCCTGCTACAGGGGCGATAATGTCGCCCGGGTTAGTCATAGCAGAAATAAGATGAGTAGGACTAGAGATACCCAGACGCATTTCGGGATGAGCTACGTCGTTAGGTGTCATGATCACGTAGTCCATGTTTAGTCGGACTTGGACTTCGCCCATATCTCCGATCCTTCGGTGCCTATGTACTGTTCACTTTTTTGTGTGCGAATCGGACATGCTCTGTTTGGGCATGCCAAGTGTTAGCACGTCTAAATTTGCATGTTAACGTGTTTCGAGGACTCAAATCCCCCCTCCTTCATTTTACCCTGCACGCCCAGATTGTGCGTGCTAAAATTGCATGCACAACTTAGATGTGCTATTTTGGAGTGCATGTAGACAAAAAATAGATTACATTTAGACATTTCCTTTATAAAAAAATTCTCACTCCCTCCGTCACTATTTGATCTTCCCATTTCTTTTTCGGACACTATTCACATTTATGGAGAAACTTCTCAATTTCTTTCGATGTATATGAAAAAACATAATCATGTATGGTCTTGTTTTACTCGTCTCATCGAGTAATTTAACAATATCCAAATTTTATAACTTTTATTAATGTATATTTGGAGATATTTAAGAAATAAAACTTGCCTCGAAAAAAAGCCAAAAAGAAATGGGAAGATCAATATGGGACGGAGGAGTATAAATTTTCCCCCGATTTGGGCTAAATCAAGTGAATGAGGCCAAATCGGACTCAGTTTGATCAAAAAGGATGAAATTGGCCTAAATGACTTAATCGAACCTTGATATAGCGGAATATCAAATATGATTGGGGTCGATATTGGATGAAAATACGATCAATTGTTCCAATTGGGGTCCGATTATCCCGATTTGAGCCCGATCAATTGTATTAGGCCAAATCATGCTCGGTTGAATAAAAAATGGTGAAATTGGCCAAATTGATTCACCCGATATTCGATATAGTGGAATATAAAGTATGCGTTGAGTCGATATTAGGTGAAAATATGATCAATTGATTCAATTGGGGCCTGATTGCCCCGATTTGGGCCAAATCTAGTGAATTGGACCAGATCGAGCTCGGTTGGAGAAAAAAAGGATGAAATTGGCCAAATTGATTCAATCGATCCTCGATATAGTGGAATAGGCATTGTATTGTTCACTTTGACTATACTAGGGCTTACAACTTCAAGGCGAACACACAATTCTTAGTTCGTCTTTAAACTCTCCTAGATATTGCCTAAACCTTAAAACGATAAAGATAACCTCTTAGAACGAACCACCTTTTCTAGAACAATAATCTAATCTATTCATACTAAAGGCATAATGGCCGGGAACTAATATACAAAAAGCTAGATAAAAATAATAAATAAAATAACAAATCATAACTGAATATCCAATATAACGGAGTAGCTCTAACAACCTAGATTACAGATCTAAGAGATCTCTTGAGAATCTATCTTTCTCTTTATAGCAACTTCCAATATATCTTTCCTCTTTTACACGCTCGGTTCCCTTCCCTTCCCTTCACTCGGTTCCCTTCAGCGCGTCACTCCTTGTGTTATTTGGAACATCCATCACTCGGTTCCCTAAATCCATCATTCAGTTCCCTAACTCCGGCACTCGACTCCCTAACTCTAGTACTTGGTTCCCTACATTCTGGTGAAGCACTTTCAACACTTTATTTCTCTACTCGCTTAACTTCCTTAAGGCGCTTCGCCTTACTCGCTTAACTCCCTTAAGGCGCTTCAGCTTCCTAACATAAGCTCATTAATTTCTTTCCTCAAATGACTTGTTTTGCTCAAAGGCCTATTGATATCCTGCAATAACTCTGATACGGGACCATTATCACTATCAACATATCTACATGGAGACCATCCTAAGCTTGGAGACAAGACAAAATTAAGGCTTGGAATGCAAAAAGTTGATAAGAAAAGGAAGACCTTTATTGTGTTTGAGGATTAAATGAATATTGATGTAACTCTTGAAATTATTTCCCTTTTAAGTTTTATTTCTTTTATTTATTTCAAGACTTTAGGGTTGTGTCTTCTAGAATGTTCTTGTTTTATTTAAAGACAATTTCGTCCCCCTCCCTAGGAGTATAAATGGGACTTGTCTTGGCACTTGTAAATCAGACAAAATTCAGTGAAAATGTGAATCCTTGTTTTTGTCTCATGGAAGAGAGCTTCTTGAGAGAAGAGAAGTCTCTGATTGTTGAAGATGTTAGTTTGGTCGTTCTTGGCTATGTCAATCTCTCACTTGAGATTGGTGTTCCAAGTCATCACAAACCTCCTCCTTGTGCCTCATCTCACCATGGATGTTGTGTAAGGTTGTAGAGATGAGGGTTCTTCTATCTTTTGATGTGGTTTTTGTTCCAAGTGAGTTCATGGGTTGCATCATTGATTCAATATCATTTGGTGTGGTTTTTTATCCTTTGAGTGCATTGGTTTCATCATAGTGTAGATGGGTTATTATCTAACAAGCTATCTTTCCCCTTTCAAGTTGTTGTTGTTTTAATTAGGATTGAGTCAGTTTTTTAGTCTTCATTTATATGCCATTTTGAGTCAATTTCATGAGTTTACAACAAGAAATTCGTAGGTCTTCTTCCTTTCATGGTTTTGGAGTTGAGTTTGGCGTCTAGATCGGTAGAGAACGGGAAACACCCGTATCAAACTCACTCAAGGTAGACATAAGTATATAAAGATTCTGTTATCATTAACATTGAGAGATCATAAGTTATAGATACTAATAGTTAGTTCCTATAACCAACAATTTAATAAAGTGACTGATTTTCTTACCTCAACGAACACTTCATGTATCAATATTCAAAAGTTTTATATTTTAAATATAGGTCATGTACCTACTGTATATATCAGGGCTCTACGAGAGAGATTGAGGATTTTCCAATCTTCTTGCCTTAGTTTTTTATTTCATTTTATAAGCATTATTTGTTACGATAATGCGAGATAGCCTCCAGGTTAAAGATGATTCCCACTGTTTCCTGTCTATAAAAAAGAAGATATTAGAATCAATTTAGGTTGGTTTGTACTTTTTTTCTTCACGTTATAAAAACATATATGTTATATTTTCTTACTGAAAATATAAGTGTTGAATCTTTTTTGTATAAATAGAGTAAAATAATACAAGAACTTGCACGAGCTATCAAGCCCGATCCTAGTGTTTTGGAGGTCTTAGGACAAAAAAATTATGGACCCCGATTTATACTTTTTTACATAAAAGCTTATATTAAAAAAGGCTTGTTTTTTTAATATATGTTCTGGAAAAAAATATACATAGTCTAAGACACTTTATTTTAACCGCAAGTTTTAAAAAGAAATAAATTCATATAAAACTTTTATTTATAAATTAATCATAACCACAAATCTTATAATTTAGAGTATTAGTTTGTACTTTGTACCATAAAGCAATTTAAATGATCTATTTGTATAAAAAAAATATAGAAATTGAAATTTTCATTATCAACACTTCTTTTTTGAAAGAATATGTTGTCAAACAAGTATTAAATGGACATACAATTAATGATCCTTTACTCCTTATATAGATGTTAAATTGGATATTTTAATAAGATAAAAATAAGGATTGTGTGGTTCTAAGTTCAAAACAAACTGGCAGCACTGTATTGCATAAAGAAAAAAATGAGGAATTAAATACCACTACGACAACATAACTCTAGTTACTTAAAATAACGACTATGTTTATATATAAAAATTCACAAGCTATTGGACCCTTTAGAAACTTGTGTCCTGGGCCATCGCCCAGGCTGTCGTTGCTCCTGGTCCGGTTTTGTGGGCTATACAATTACAATAGCAAACATAGTTCATGACTTTGACCTATTTGATTTTTGTTTTCATTAGATTATGGTATCTGAATAAATTTAAGGTCTTAATTACTCTAAAATATAGAGTGAATCGTAAAGTGTGGATCGTGTGATTTAAGTACCTTAATCTAACTGAAGAATATTTCTTTTATGTGGAAAAGATTAAGACTTTTAAGAATAATGATTTCCAAAACGATCTTCTTTATTGATTTTCTTTAGAGTTTACAACTTCAAGGCAAACACACAGTTCTTAGTTTGTCTCTTAAACTCTCCTAGATATTGCCTAAACTCTAAATCAACAAAGATAACCTCTTAGAACGAACAACCTCTTCTAAATCGACAAACTAAACTATTTATACTAAAGGAATAATTGTTGTGAACTAATCTACAAAAAGCTAGATAAAATATTAAATAATAATGCAAATCAGAATATAAACTCATAGATAACAAAGCATCTCTAACAACCTAGATTAGAAATCTGGGAGATCTCTTAAACATCTATCTTCCCCTTTATAGCAGCTTAAAGATATCTTTCCTCTTTCATGCGCTCGGTTCCCATCCTTTCACTCGGTTCCCTTCAGCGTGTCACTTTCTTATATGGTTTGGAACTTTATCTGCTTGGTTTCCTAACTTTGGTACTCGGTTCCCTTCATTCTGATAAAGCGCTTTGTTATTCGCTTGACCCGCTTCAGTCGTTTCAGTTTCGTAACTTAAGCTCGTTAATTCCTTTGCTTCAATGATCTAATTTGCTCAAATCCCTATTGCTATCTTGCAATAACTCACTCAAGGTAGACATTAGTATATTAAGATGTTTGTTATCATTAAAATTGAGAGATCATATGTTATAGATACTAGTAGATAGTTCCTATAACTAATAATTTCCCCCTTTTAATGATGACAAACATATAATCTTAGCACAGATATAAAAGTTTAGCCAAGAGAACTGATAAAGTAATAGTTTTTTACTCCTTAACCTGTGACCAATTAGCATTTATCGCCCTTTAAACTTACCTCAAGGGCTAGTCCCCCCTTAATCAAATAACTCCTATGCTTGTAATATTCTCCCTTTTGACATCATTTAAAGATCATGCTTAATGTTAAACAAAGGAAAATAAGTATAAAACGTGTGTTCTCTTTAGAGGAATGGTTAAGTGATGTATAAGAAAATAAACAAGTAAGTCACTTCTCAGTACGAACTAGAGAAAGCAGTCATTTAATCAAAAGCAAACTTTATATATTGAGAAGCACACAAAGACAATTAATAAGAGTAAAAAGTACAGTAAAATTTTTGAGGAACTTTTGGATTTCTAAGGAGCCCTAAGATACTGAGAATAAGCCCTGATTCAAGTCCACTATTCATCTTCAAAGTCGCCCAGATAATCTTCTTTCAGAGGGTCATGATGTGGTGAAGGTGCTAGTCGATCATCTTACGAAGACCTGCCATGTGCTTGTTTAGTTGAAGCACGACCTGTAGTGTTCAGACTTGTATCTCATACGGGGTTAGGTTGTCAGGGACGAGGGGCTTAGTTGGGTCTTGAGCTGCTCAGTTTTGGGTACAAATCTAGGCTTAGGTTTCTCTGGAAGGCATCCATGCCAGTGTTCTTGACTAGTCGTCATAGCCCAGTCACTGTCACTATACTCTCAAGCGATGTCTCCTTCATCGAATTGTAGATGCCAAGTTTGATCATGATTTTCTTCACGACGTGCGGGTACGGCAGCGCATGGTTTTGTGAATCTTCACTGTAAGCATGTGGGTGAGTATCAGTTTGGGAGTGTCAATTAAACTCCCCTCTATCGCAGCTCAAAGGAGGCATGCATCGACAATCGTTATAGTGTTGCGCTTCTCCTGTCTTGGGATAACATTGCGTGAGAGTATGAAATGGAGCAGCTTCTTCACAAAAGACATCATTTGGGTCTTGATCTCCTTGGGCTTTGCCTTATCCACCAACAACTCGGTCGTTTCTGACTTCCCGGATGGCCAATTCTTCTTAGGCAAATCAGCATAGCCCTCACCGGTTGGGAGGCCAAGCACCTTGGCGACGAGCTTGATATTGATAGTTTTGGGCTCATCTACCCACGGTATATGCGCCACGGAGTAGATCTGGACTGACGCTGGAGGCATAGGCACTAGTGCGCTGTAGAGTATCCTTACTTCGTCGAGATCTACGGCGAAGGGCTCTTCTTCGAGATCGCACCAGCGTGTACGCTCAAGAGTGGCGACTGTGGTGGAAACATCAAACTCCGCTGGATCCAGGCTCTGGAGTGTGTGAGGGAGAGTGTGGGAGGGTTGCTCTCACTGTGAGTGGGTGTGGTTGGGGGTGTGCTCACTACTTTTGGAGGTGGATGGCTTTGGTGTGGTGGAGGAGATGGAGTGGATGGGCTGAGTCGATTCTGGTTTATCTTCCACCATGAGAGCGGAGGGAAGTAGCACCTTGTGTTGGAGGTGGCGGAGGAGGTGGCGAAGTGTTTTTCTCTGGGGTTTGGTGTTCCGGAGAAGGGACAAAGGTGGTGGTGGACTGAGGCTGTGGGTTTTCGACCGCCGCGGGAGTTGCTTGAAGATGGGTTTCGAATTTCCGGCTTAAACAACAATTTCCGGCCATTTGCTTTCGCGTTGAAGATGGGTTTCAAATTTCCGGCTTAAACATCAATTTCCAGCCGTTCGTGTTCGCGCTGAAGATGGGTTTCGAAATTGCAGATGGAGGTTGAAGACGAATTTCTGGTAGTCGCGTTCGAATTTCTGGGCTTCGTCTTCAACAATTCCTGGGCGTCGCGTTTCCGGCTTTGTCTTCAGCAATTAAAGACGGAGGTTGAAGACGAGTTTTGAAATTGCATGATATGTTCTTCCTGTTGTAGACGGAGGTTGAAGACAAATTTCTGGCAGTCGCGTTCGAATTTTTGGGATTCGTCTTCAGCAATTTATGGGCTTCGTGTTTCCTTCTTCGTCTTCAGCAATTAAAGACGGAGGTTGAAGACGAGTTCTGAAATTGCAGGATATGTTCTTCATGTTATTCGCTTTTCCAGCTTCGAAATTATAGGGTGTTCATGTGTTCTTCATGTTCTTTGTTAATTTTGGCATTGTTAACTGTTCATTGTGTTCATCTGTAATCTTAGAATATGGGATGAAAAGGAGATGAAAATCTCACTAGAATCTAGCATTGGATATTAATCCTATTCTTTGATGGTGTTTTTTTTGGCATTGTATTCATCATGGTCCTTAATTTGTGTTTATCCTGTTTAAGAATCATGGTCCTTAATTTGTGTTCATCCTGTTCAAAATTCTTAAGATTTTCAATTTCTCACAAGATTTTGAAAGAAGGGTAAGGAAGTCTTTTTTTTTTTTTATTATTTTAGCAATCTATCAGGGATAAAATGATCTTTCCATTAATTTGGATAGAAAACCTAACAGAATTGAGGGAAAGTTGCTCCGGTAAGAAAATATTGAAATATGGGTGATTCGGAATAATTATCAATATAAGGAATGGTTCCTCGCAAATTTCGCCATATAATGGATGATTCGGTGCAAACCGCCTAAAAAAAAGAAATGTTTCGTAAAAATACAAAGCTATGTTGCACGGACACGGACACGGATACGGGGACACGGACACGGCATGACACATGGACACGGTAAAGTCAAAATACAGAAAAATAGGACACGGCATAATAAATTATATATTTTTATAAATACATTATTGAAAATATGATATTCAATTGTATCAAAATAATTAATAGTAAAACTAATTATTAATGAATTTATGTAGTCGTACGGAGGATGCTCGTAACATTAAATCACGTCTTTATGTTGAATTTTATAGTATTCACATTATATATATAACCAAATTTAGGTAAATCAAGCCGAATAAAGAGGTTGAGTGATTTTAAGTAAATTGACGGTAATAGGAGGCTAGATATCGGTGATATAGGAAGCAAAAAGTGGGAAATAACATTAGAAAAGAACAAGGTAAATTGTTACAAGATGTGTCCGGGTGTGTCTAAGGTGTGTCCGGTATTGTTGACCGTGTCCGAGATGTGTCCAAGTATGTCTAGGCGTATCTAAGTGTGTCCGTGTGTCTTACATGTGTCGGACACAGACACGACTCTCCCTAGACGTGTCCGTGCTTTACAGATACAAAGTGATCTAAATCAAACAAAAATTTCATTAATCATTCGTTTAGCATGAGCCCATTGACTATGAGGCGCACACGTAGCATATGGAGTTGATTGATTGATCCACTGTGATGGTAATTCTTTGTCCGTTACACGAAATTGCTCAACTGAGCAGTTGAAATCGAGATCAGACAGAACATATCTTTGAATCGGAATCTCAATTTTCAACCGTCCTCTGTGCCTCCTTCTGCGTCGAATCTCAGCTAGTTTCCACTCCCATTTGCGCCATAAATTGGTTAAGGCGGTGAAGAAGAAGAAAAGGGGGAGGTGAAGCAGAAGATGGCGATGCAGGGACCGAGAGTACTAATGGTGGCGATCAACGGCGACGCCGGCGCTTACAGGACGGTGCAAGAGGCAATCGACACCGTCCCCCTTGGTAACACTTGCCGGACGGTGATTCGTGTCTCCCCGGCGTCTATACACAGCCAATCTACATCCCGAAGACGAAGAACTTCATCACGATTTGTGGAGTCTCCCCCGAGGAGACTGTTATCACTTGGAATAACACTGCAACTAAAATCGAACATCACCAGGTTTTAAAATCCTTAAACCCTATGGATATTTCTATTTGCCGGTGGACTTGTTTGGTTTAAGTTTGTTTGGAAAATTGCGAAATTCCAGCCGGCTAGGTTGATTGGAACGGGGACGTTTGGATGTGGGAGTGTGATTGTGGAAGGAGAAGACTTCATTGCTGAGAATATCACCTTTGAAAACTCCTCACCTCACGTTAGTTTACTTGCTTATGGATTGTTCTGCTTTCAGCTGCTTAGTTTGGAATACTAAGATGAAATTCTCCTACAACGTGTTTAGGGTTCAGGACAAGCTGTTGCCCTGAGAATTTCGGCTGATCGAGGTGCATTTTATAACTGCAGGTTCCTTGGATGGCAGGTACTCAGTGCTTGCTCTTATACATTCAGTCATGGCTTATAGTGTAAGCAAACAATGGATCCTTGTTTGAAATTTGAGAGTTGCAAGTCCCAAGTAAATGAGATGTGAATTTCATGTTCATACATGTGGAACTGCTGATGAGTAGCACCCATTTCTTCAGTTCATTTATCATTACAAAGGTCTTCTCTGATTATGTGGTATAATGTGTTGCTAGGATACACTGTATCTGCATTATGGAAGACAATATCTGAGGGACTGTTACATTGAAGGAAGTGTGGACTTCATTTTTGGTAACAGTACTGCTCTTTTGGAGCATTGCCACATTCACTGCAAGTCAGAGGGATTCATTACAGCTCAGAGTAGAAAGTCTTCTCAAGAGACTACTGGATATGTGTTCCTCAGGTGAGTATCAATCTCTTCAATTTTGCTGATCAGTATGGTGTATCTTTCACGTGTACACTTATTCTCTTGCTCTGGTGTTATTTTTCCAGTGGTCAGATAGTCATGTCTAGGCACTTTTTGTAGCAAACTTATAGGTTTGTCAACATATATGTGAGTTTTCCATCATTAAATTTTAATTAACCTTTTTCTTTTCCTTTGAGATTTAGGCAGTTATTCTCTTTTAGTTAATTCTTATGGTTAAAAGACTCTATAGATGCAGGGCAATGCAAGTAATGTTTTTCCTCTTATATAAACTTTGAAGTGTAAGAAGTTTAGGATACTAAAAAATAGATTGCTACACTGGATCTGGTTACAATTTTGTATTCTCATCAGTGTGCAATTGCTAAATCTTGCTGATCATTTTCACCTCGAGTCTGAGTAGAATTGGATGATGCATATACTATTCAGACTTGTAAAGAGATTTATGATTCAGATGTGTCATCACTGGCAATGGGAAATCATCATACACGCATCTTGGAAGGCCGTGGGGCCCCTTTGGAAGGGTGGTGTTTGCGTACACTCACATGGATCATTGTGTGAAACCAGAGGGATGGAATAACTGGGGCAAGACCGAAAATGAAAGAAGTGCCTGCTTTTATGAATACAGGTAGCTTTTTTGTATATTTTTCGTCCCCATATTTAAGAATGCTTCTCAGATTAATGATTTCCTGAATGTGAAAGTGTTCTTGAGAAACCCGTGGACCATTAGTTTCTGTAGAACACACTTAAGTTTGCAGTACTGAGAAAGTGTGTTGTTTACCTTTAATTTGTGAGAAATTTGAAATGATCTCATTTATTTACATTGATTTCTGAAATGCAGGTGCATTGGCCCTGGTTGTTGCCCTTCAAAACGTGTAACATGGTGCAGGGAGTTAATAGACGAAGAAGTGTACCAGTTCATCACTCATTCCTTCATAGATAATAATCCGCAAAGACCTTGGCTCTTGCAGAGAATGGGCATCAGAATACCCTCTTCTGCTTAAACAGAGAATGTGCAAGACCTATCCAGCCTTTCAAGATATCCATATCAATAAAGCTTCTCTATGTGTAAATCTCTAATCTTCAAGGTTGGGAAAAACAAGGCACTTTTCAAGTAATGTTTGTTTGTGCCACTCTTTTTTCTTAATCTATCTATCTATCTATGTATACATTGTATCTGGTTGAGCGAGTCATCTATGTATCGAATCATGAGACATGGTTGATAATCAGTTCCAGTTTGACAAAACCAAGAAATCACATAAGGATCGGATCTTCGCACAAGCACTGTCGTGTATTTGGTCTCGCTGATTTCAAATGGCAAGTTGTTAGCCAGGGCCCACCAGGAGGCGGCATTCAGGTTTACGTTAGGCGTGGCAAAAAGCCACGTTTATGCTGTGTCAGATATTTGTTCCTTTGTGCAGTGTCTGTATATAGGCTCGTGTGTCTGGTGAGAGAGGGCATCTTTTATACTGTTAGTACAATCAAGGTCACAGTGACCAGGCTCAAGGGGAGTATCCAATCCTTGGGAGAGAGTCTGTATTCCTTTGGGGAAGTTTATCCTTTCAATACATTCCTTTCATTACAATCAATCTACAAGAGTGCTATTCTCTATTGTCTAACACACGTCTCCACACCATCACCTCTCTAGTCTGGTATGCGAGTGCCGAGACTTCCTCTGTAGAAATCCGACTCATACATATTTTTAGGGAAGCTAATGTTGTAGCCGACTCCCTCGCTTGATCCCGCTTTTATTTTTTCATTGGGTTTGCACGAGTTTGTCGTCCCGTCTGTGGGAATCAACAAGCTCCTTTTAAATGATGCTATTTTTTTTTACCGTGTACTATTGTAATATAAACCGAGAGTGTCGTCTCTCTTTACCAAAAAGAAATTAAAAATTAAGAAATTTTACCAA
>NW_027368304.1:0-50768 GCF_046119375.1 Phyllobates terribilis | reverse complement strand
AACATTTTCTGGACGTTTTCAATGGCAAAAATCAATGAATATTGTAAATGCACAAACAGTAATATCTCCACATTGCAAGGTGCAATTCTGAAATTTTTTGCTTTTTCCTGTTAATCCTAGCATGATAAAGAAGATTCAAAGAGAGTGAGATGCCAGCTCCTTTCATTCAGTCAGTAGCTTCAAACATTTCTGGACGTTTTTCAATGGCAAAAATCAATGAATATTGTAAATGCACAAACAGTAATATCTCCACATTGCAAGGTGCAATTCTGAAATTTTTTGCTTTTTCCTGCTAATCCTAGCATGATAAAGAAGATTCAAAGAGAGTGAGATGCCAGCTCCTTTCATTCAGTCAGTAGCTTCAAACATTTCTGGTATATGAAAAACATGTTTTTCAATGGCAAAAATCAATGAATATTGTAAATGCACAAACAGTAATATCTCCACATTGCAAGGTGCAATTCTGAAATTTTTTGCTTTTTCCTGCTAATCCTAGCATGATAAAGAAGATTCAAAGAGAGTGAGATGCCAGCTCCTTTCATTCAGTCAGTAGCTTCAAACATTTCTGGTATATGAAAAACATGTTTTTCAATGGCAAAAATCAATGAATATTGTAAATGCACAAACAGTAATATCTCCACATTGCAAGGTGCAATTCTGAAATTTTTTGCTTTTTCCTGCTAATCCTAGCATGATAAAGAAGATTCAAAGAGAGTGAGATGCCAGCTCCTTTCATTCAGTCAGTAGCTTCAAACATTTCTGGTATATGAAAAAGACATGTTTTTCAATGGCAAAAATCAATGAATATTGTAAATGCACAAACAGTAATATCTCCACATTGCAAGGTGCAATTCTGAAATTTTTTGCTTTTTCCTGCTAATCCTAGCATGATAAAGAAGATTCAAAGAGAGTGAGATGCCAGCTCCTTTCATTCAGTCAGTAGCTTCAAACATTTCTGGACGTTTTTCAATGGCAAAAATCAATGAATATTGTAAATGCACAAACAGTAATATCTCCACATTGCAAGGTGCAATTCTGAAATTTTTTGCTTTTTCCTGCTAATCCTAGCATGATAAAGAAGATTCAAAGAGAGTGAGATGCCAGCTCCTTTCATTCAGTCAGTAGCTTCAAACATTTCTGGTATATGAAAAACATGTTTTTCAATGGCAAAAATCAATGAATATTGTAAATGCACAAACAGTAATATCTCCACATTGCAAGGTGCAATTCTGAAATTTTTTGCTTTTTCCTGCTAATCCTAGCATGATAAAGAAGATTCAAAGAGAGTGAGATGCCAGCTCCTTTCATTCAGTCAGTAGCTTCAAACATTTCTGGTATATGAAAAACATGTTTTTCAATGGCAAAAATCAATGAATATTGTAAATGCACAAACAGTAATATCTCCACATTGCAAGGTGCAATTCTGAAATTTTTTGCTTTTTCCTGCTAATCCTAGCATGATAAAGAAGATTCAAAGAGAGTGAGATGCCAGCTCCTTTCATTCAGTCAGTAGCTTCAAACATTTCTGGTATATGAAAAACATGTTTTTCAATGGCAAAAATCAATGAATATTGTAAATGCACAAACAGTAATATCTCCACATTGCAAGGTGCAATTCTGAAATTTTTTGCTTTTTCCTGTTAATCCTAGCATGATAAAGAAGATTCAAAGAGAGTGAGATGCCAGCTCCTTTCATTCAGTCAGTAGCTTCAAACATTTCTGGTATATGAAAAACGTTTTTCAATGGCAAAAATCAATGAATATTGTAAATGCACAAACAGTAATATCTCCACATTGCAAGGTGCAATTCTGAAATTTTTTGCTTTTTCCTGCTAATCCTAGCAGGATAAAGAAGATTCAAAGAGAGTGAGATGCCAGCTCCTTTCATTCAGTCAGTAGCTTCAAACATTTCTGGTATATGAAAAACATGTTTTTCAATGGCAAAAATCAATGAATATTGTAAATGCACAAACAGTAATATCTCCACATTGCAAGGTGCAATTCTGAAATTTTTTGCTTTTTCCTGTTAATCCTAGCATGATAAAGAAGATTCAAAGAGAGTGAGATGCCAGCTCCTTTCATTCAGTCAGTAGCTTCAAACATTTCTGGTATATGAATAACATGATGTTTTTCAATGGCAAAAATCAATGAATATTTTAAATGCACAAACAGTAATATCTCCACATTGCAAGGTGCAATTCTGAAATTTTTTGCTTTTTCCTGCTAATCCTAGCATGATAAAGAAGATTCAAAGAGAGTGAGATGCCAGCTCCTTTCATTCAGTCAGTAGCTTCAAACATTTCTGGACGTTTTTCAATGGCAAAAATCAATGAATATTGTAAATGCACAAACAGTAATATCTCCACATTGCAAGGTGCAATTCTGAAATTTTTTGCTTTTTCCTGCTAATCCTAGCAGGATAAAGAAGATTCAAAGAGAGTGAGATGCCAGCTCCTTTCATTCAGTCAGTAGCTTCAAACATTTCTGGTATATGAAAAACTTGTTTTTCAATGGCAAAAATCAATGAATATTGTAAATGCACAAACAGTAATATCTCCACATTGCAAGGTGCAATTCTGAAATTTTTTGCTTTTTCCTGCTAATCCTAGCATGATAAAGAAGATTCAAAGAGAGTGAGATGCCAGCTCCTTTCATTCAGTCAGTAGCTTCAAACATTTCTGGTATATGAAAAACGTTTTTCAATGGCAAAAATCAATGAATATTGTAAATGCACAAACAGTAATATCTACACATTGCAAGGTGCAATTCTGAAATTTTTTGCTTTTTCCTGCTAATCCTAGTATGATAAAGAAGATTCAAAGAGAGTGAGATGCCAGCTCCTTTCATTCAGTCAGTAGCTTCAAACATTTCTGGACGTTTTTCAATGGCAAAAATCAATGAATATTGTAAATGCACAAACAGTAATATCTCCACATTGCAAGGTGCAATTCTGAAATTTTTTGCTTTTTCCTGTTAATCCTAGCATGATAAAGAAGATTCAAAGAGAGTGAGGTGCCAGCTCCTTTCATTCAGTCAGTAGCTTCAAACATTTCTGGTATATGAATAACATGATGTTTTTCAATGGCAAAAATCAATGAATATTGTAAATGCACAAACAGTAATATCTCCACATTGCAAGGTGCAATTCTGAAATTTTTTGCTTTTTCCTGCTAATCCTAGCATGATAAAGAAGATTCAAAGAGAGTGAGATGCCAGCTCCTTTCATTCAGTCAGTAGCTTCAAACATTTCTGGTATATGAAAAACATGTTTTTCAATGGCAAAAATCAATGAATATTGTAAATGCACAAACAGTAATATCTCCACATTGCAAGGTGCAATTCTGAAATTTTTTGCTTTTTCCTGCTAATCCTAGCATGATAAAGAAGATTCAAAGAGAGTGAGATGCCAGCTCCTTTCATTCAGTCAGTAGCTTCAAACATTTCTGGACGTTTTTCAATGGCAAAAATCAATGAATATTGTAAATGCACAAACAGTAATATCTCCACATTGCAAGGTGCAATTCTGAAATTTTTTGCTTTTTCCTGTTAATCCTAGCATGATAAAGAAGATTCAGAGAGTGAGATGCCAGCTCCTTTCATTCAGTCAGTAGCTTCAAACATTTCTGGACGTTTTTCAATGGCAAAAATCAATGAATATTGTAAATGCACAAACAGTAATATCTCCACATTGCAAGGTGCAATTCTGAAATTTTTTGCTTTTTCCTGCTAATCCTAGCATGATAAAGAAGATTCAAAGAGAGTGAGATGCCAGCTCCTTTCATTGTCAGTAGCTTCAAACATTTCTGGTATATGAAAAACATGTTTTTCAATGGCAAAAATCAATGAATATTGTAAATGCACAAACAGTAATATCTCCACATTGCAAGGTGCAATTCTGAAATTTTTTGCTTTTTCCTGCTAATCCTAGCATGATAAAGAAGATTCAAAGAGAGTGAGATGCCAGCTCCTTTCATTCAGTCAGTAGCTTCAAACATTTCTGGTATATGAAAAACGTTTTTCAATGGCAAAAATCAATGAATATTGTAAATGCACAAACAGTAATATCTACACATTGCAAGGTGCAATTCTGAAATTTTTTGCTTTTTCCTGCTAATCCTAGTATGATAAAGAAGATTCAAAGAGAGTGAGATGCCAGCTCCTTTCATTCAGTCAGTAGCTTCAAACATTTCTGGACGTTTTTCAATGGCAAAAATCAATGAATATTGTAAATGCACAAACAGTAATATCTCCACATTGCAAGGTGCAATTCTGAAATTTTTTGCTTTTTCCTGTTAATCCTAGCATGATAAAGAAGATTCAAAGAGAGTGAGGTGCCAGCTCCTTTCATTCAGTCAGTAGCTTCAAACATTTCTGGTATATGAATAACATGATGTTTTTCAATGGCAAAAATCAATGAATATTGTAAATGCACAAACAGTAATATCTCCACATTGCAAGGTGCAATTCTGAAATTTTTTGCTTTTTCCTGCTAATCCTAGCATGATAAAGAAGATTCAAAGAGAGTGAGATGCCAGCTCCTTTCATTCAGTCAGTAGCTTCAAACATTTCTGGTATATGAAAAACATGTTTTTCAATGGCAAAAATCAATGAATATTGTAAATGCACAAACAGTAATATCTCCACATTGCAAGGTGCAATTCTGAAATTTTTTGCTTTTTCCTGCTAATCCTAGCATGATAAAGAAGATTTAAAGAGAGTGAGATGCCAGCTCCTTTCATTCAGTCAGTAGCTTCAAACATTTCTGGACGTTTTTCAATGGCAAAAATCAATGAATATTGTAAATGCACAAACAGTAATATCTCCACATTGCAAGGTGCAATTCTGAAATTTTTTGCTTTTTCCTGTTAATCCTAGCATGATAAAGAAGATTCAAAGAGAGTGAGATGCCAGCTCCTTTCATTCAGTCAGTAGCTTCAAACATTTCTGGACGTTTTTCAATGGCAAAAATCAATGAATATTGTAAATGCACAAACAGTAATATCTCCACATTGCAAGGTGCAATTCTGAAATTTTTTGCTTTTTCCTGCTAATCCTAGCATGATAAAGAAGATTCAAAGAGAGTGAGATGCCAGCTCCTTTCATTCAGTCAGTAGCTTCAAACATTTCTGGTATATGAAAAACATGTTTTTCAATGGCAAAAATCAATGAATATTGTAAATGCACAAACAGTAATATCTCCACATTGCAAGGTGCAATTCTGAAATTTTTTGCTTTTTCCTGCTAATCCTAGCATGATAAAGAAGATTCAAAGAGAGTGAGATGCCAGCTCCTTTCATTCAGTCAGTAGCTTCAAACATTTCTGGTATATGAAAAACATGTTTTTCAATGGCAAAAATCAATGAATATTGTAAATGCACAAACAGTAATATCTCCACATTGCAAGGTGCAATTCTGAAATTTTTTGCTTTTTCCTGCTAATCCTAGCATGATAAAGAAGATTTAAAGAGAGTGAGATGCCAGCTCCTTTCATTCAGTCAGTAGCTTCAAACATTTCTGGACGTTTTTCAATGGCAAAAATCAATGAATATTGTAAATGCACAAACAGTAATATCTCCACATTGCAAGGTGCAATTCTGAAATTTTTTGCTTTTTCCTGTTAATCCTAGCATGATAAAGAAGATTCAAAGAGAGTGAGATGCCAGCTCCTTTCATTCAGTCAGTAGCTTCAAACATTTCTGGACGTTTTTCAATGGCAAAAATCAATGAATATTGTAAATGCACAAACAGTAATATCTCCACATTGCAAGGTGCAATTCTGAAATTTTTTGCTTTTTCCTGCTAATCCTAGCATGATAAAGAAGATTCAAAGAGAGTGAGATGCCAGCTCCTTTCATTCAGTCAGTAGCTTCAAACATTTCTGGTATATGAAAAACATGTTTTTCAATGGCAAAAATCAATGAATATTGTAAATGCACAAACAGTAATATCTCCACATTGCAAGGTGCAATTCTGAAATTTTTTGCTTTTTCCTGCTAATCCTAGCATGATAAAGAAGATTCAAAGAGAGTGAGATGCCAGCTCCTTTCATTCAGTCAGTAGCTTCAAACATTTCTGGTATATGAAAAACATGTTTTTCAATGGCAAAAATCAATGAATATTGTAAATGCACAAACAGTAATATCTCCACATTGCAAGGTGCAATTCTGAAATTTTTTGCTTTTTCCTGCTAATCCTAGCATGATAAAGAAGATTCAAAGAGAGTGAGATGCCAGCTCCTTTCATTCAGTCAGTAGCTTCAAACATTTCTGGTATATGAAAAACATGTTTTTCAATGGCAAAAATCAATGAATATTGTAAATGCACAAACAGTAATATCTCCACATTGCAAGGTGCAATTCTGAAATTTTTTGCTTTTTCCTGTTAATCCTAGCATGATAAAGAAGATTCAAAGAGAGTGAGATGCCAGCTCCTTTCATTCAGTCAGTAGCTTCAAACATTTCTGGTATATGAATAACATGATGTTTTTCAATGGCAAAAATCAATGAATATTGTAAATGCACAAACAGTAATATCTCCACATTGCAAGGTGCAATTCTGAAATTTTTTGCTTTTTCCTGCTAATCCTAGCATGATAAAGAAGATTCAAAGAGAGTGAGATGCCAGCTCCTTTCATTCAGTCAGTAGCTTCAAACATTTCTGGTATATGAAAAACATGTTTTTCAATGGCAAAAATCAATGAATATTGTAAATGCACAAACAGTAATATCTCCACATTGCAAGGTGCAATTCTGAAATTTTTTGCTTTTTCCTGTTAATCCTAGCATGATAAAGAAGATTCAAAGAGAGTGAGATGCCAGCTCCTTTCATTCAGTCAGTAGCTTCAAACATTTCTGGACGTTTTTCAATGGCAAAAATCAATGAATATTGTAAATGCACAAACAGTAATATCTCCACATTGCAAGGTGCAATTCTGAAATTTTTTGCTTTTTCCTGCTAATCCTAGCATGATAAAGAAGATTCAAAGAGAGTGAGATGCCAGCTCCTTTCATTCAGTCAGTAGCTTCAAACATTTCTGGTATATGAAAAACATGTTTTTCAATGGCAAAAATCAATGAATATTGTAAATGCACAAACAGTAATATCTCCACATTGCAAGGTGCAATTCTGAAATTTTTTGCTTTTTCCTGCTAATCCTAGCATGATAAAGAAGATTCAAAGAGAGTGAGATGCCAGCTCCTTTCATTCAGTCAGTAGCTTCAAACATTTCTGGTATATGAAAAACGTTTTTCAATGGCAAAAATCAATGAATATTGTAAATGCACAAACAGTAATATCTACACATTGCAAGGTGCAATTCTGAAATTTTTTGCTTTTTCCTGCTAATCCTAGCATGATAAAGAAGATTCAAAGAGAGTGAGATGCCAGCTCCTTTCATTCAGTCAGTAGCTTCAAACATTTCTGGTATATGAAAAACATGTTTTTCAATGGCAAAAATCAATGAATATTGTAAATGCACAAACAGTAATATCTCCACATTGCAAGGTGCAATTCTGAAATTTTTTGCTTTTTCCTGCTAATCCTAGCATGATAAAGAAGATTCAAAGAGAGTGAGATGCCAGCTCCTTTCATTCAGTCAGTAGCTTCAAACATTTCTGGTATATGAAAAACATGTTTTTCAATGGCAAAAATCAATGAATATTGTAAATGCACAAACAGTAATATCTCCACATTGCAAGGTGCAATTCTGAAATTTTTTGCTTTTTCCTGTTAATCCTAGCATGATAAAGAAGATTCAAAGAGAGTGAGATGCCAGCTCCTTTCATTCAGTCAGTAGCTTCAAACATTTCTGGTATATGAATAAAATGATGTTTTTCAATGGCAAAAATCAATGAATATTGTAAATGCACAAACAGTAATATCTCCACATTGCAAGGTGCAATTCTGAATTTTTTTGCTTTTTCCTGCTAATCCTAGCATGATAAAGAAGATTCAAAGAGAGTGAGATGCCAGCTCCTTTCATTCAGTCAGTAGCTTCAAACATTTCTGGACGTTTTTCAATGGCAAAAATCAATGAATATTGTAAATGCACAAACAGTAATATCTCCACATTGCAAGGTGCAATTCTGAAATTTTTTGCTTTTTCCTGCTAATCCTAGCATGATAAAGAAGATTCAAAGAGAGTGAGATGCCAGCTCCTTTCATTCAGTCAGTAGCTTCAAACATTTCTGGACGTTTTTCAATGGCAAAAATCAATGAATATTGTAAATGCACAAACAGTAATATCTCCACATTGCAAGGTGCAATTCTGAAATTTTTTGCTTTTTCCTGCTAATCCTAGCATGATAAAGAAGATTCAAAGAGAGTGAGATGCCAGCTCCTTTCATTCAGTCAGTAGCTTCAAACATTTCTGGTATATGAATAACATGATGTTTTTCAATGGCAAAAATCAATGAATATTGTAAATGAACAAACAGTAATATCTCCACATTGCAAGGTGCAATTCTGAAATTTTTTGCTTTTTCCTGCTAATCCTAGCATGATAAAGAAGATTCAAAGAGAGTGAGATGCCAGCTCCTTTCATTCAGTCAGTAGCTTCAAACATTTCTGGACGTTTTTCAATGGCAAAAATCAATGAATATTGTAAATGCACAAACAGTAATATCTCCACATTGCAAGGTGCAATTCTGAAATTTTTTGCTGTTTCCTGCTAATCCTAGCAGGATAAAGAAGATTCAAAGAGAGTGAGATGCCAGCTCCTTTCATTCAGTCAGTAGCTTCAAACATTTCTGGTATATGAAAAACATGTTTTTCAATGGCAAAAATCAATGAATATTGTAAATGCACAAACAGTAATATCTCCACATTGCAAGGTGCAATTCTGAAATTTTTTGCTTTTTCCTGCTAATCCTAGCATGATAAAGAAGATTCAAAGAGAGTGAGATGCCAGCTCCTTTCATTCAGTCAGTAGCTTCAAACATTTCTGGTATATGAAAAACATGTTTTTCAATGGCAAAAATCAATGAATATTGTAAATGCACAAACAGTAATATCTCCACATTGCAAGGTGCAATTCTGCAATTTTTTGCTTTTTCCTGCTAATCCTAGCATGATAAAGAAGATTCAAAGAGAGTGAGATGCCAGCTCCTTTCATTCAGTCAGTAGCTTCAAACATTTCTGGTATATGAAAAACGTTTTTCAATGGCAAAAATCAATGAATATTGTAAATGCACAAACAGTAATATCTCCACATTGCAAGGTGCAATTCTGAAATTTTTTGCTTTTTCCTGCTAATCCTAGCAGAATAAAGAAGATTCAAAGAGAGTGAGATGCCAGCTCCTTTCATTCAGTCAGTAGCTTCAAACATTTCTGGTATATGAAAAACATGTTTTTCAATGGCAAAAATCAATGAATATTGTAAATGCACAAACAGTAATATCTCCACATTGCAAGGTGCAATTCTGAAATTTTTTGCTTTTTCCTGTTAATCCTAGCATGATAAAGAAGATTCAAAGAGAGTGAGATGCCAGCTCCTTTCATTCAGTCAGTAGCTTCAAACATTTCTGGTATATGAATAACATGATGTTTTTCAATGGCAAAAATCAATGAATATTTTAAATGCACAAACAGTAATATCTCCACATTGCAAGGTGCAATTCTGAAATTTTTTGCTTTTTCCTGCTAATCCTAGCATGATAAAGAAGATTCAAAGAGAGTGAGATGCCAGCTCCTTTCATTCAGTCAGTAGCTTCAAACATTTCTGGACGTTTTTCAATGGCAAAAATCAATGAATATTGTAAATGCACAAACAGTAATATCTCCACATTGCAAGGTGCAATTCTGAAATTTTTTGCTTTTTCCTGCTAATCCTAGCAGGATAAAGAAGATTCAAAGAGAGTGAGATGCCAGCTCCTTTCATTCAGTCAGTAGCTTCAAACATTTCTGGTATATGAAAAACATGTTTTTCAATGGCAAAAATCAATGAATATTGTAAATGCACAAACAGTAATATCTCCACATTGCAAGGTGCAATTCTGCAATTTTTTGCTTTTTCCTGCTAATCCTAGCATGATAAAGAAGATTCAAAGAGAGTGAGATGCCAGCTCCTTTCATTCAGTCAGTAGCTTCAAACATTTCTGGTATATGAAAAACGTTTTTCAATGGCAAAAATCAATGAATATTGTAAATGCACAAACAGTAATATCTACACATTGCAAGGTGCAATTCTGAAATTTTTTGCTTTTTCCTGCTAATCCTAGTATGATAAAGAAGATTCAAAGAGAGTGAGATGCCAGCTCCTTTCATTCAGTCAGTAGCTTCAAACATTTCTGGACGTTTTTCAATGGCAAAAATCAATGAATATTGTAAATGCACAAACAGTAATATCTCCACATTGCAAGGTGCAATTCTGAAATTTTTTGCTTTTTCCTGTTAATCCTAGCATGATAAAGAAGATTCAAAGAGAGTGAGGTGCCAGCTCCTTTCATTCAGTCAGTAGCTTCAAACATTTCTGGTATATGAATAACATGATGTTTTTCAATGGCAAAAATCAATGAATATTGTAAATGCACAAACAGTAATATCTCCACATTGCAAGGTGCAATTCTGAAATTTTTTGCTTTTTCCTGCTAATCCTAGCATGATAAAGAAGATTCAAAGAGAGTGAGATGCCAGCTCCTTTCATTCAGTCAGTAGCTTCAAACATTTCTGGTATATGAAAAACATGTTTTTCAATGGCAAAAATCAATGAATATTGTAAATGCACAAACAGTAATATCTCCACATTGCAAGGTGCAATTCTGAAATTTTTTGCTTTTTCCTGCTAATCCTAGCATGATAAAGAAGATTCAAAGAGAGTGAGATGCCAGCTCCTTTCATTCAGTCAGTAGCTTCAAACATTTCTGGACGTTTTTCAATGGCAAAAATCAATGAATATTGTAAATGCACAAACAGTAATATCTCCACATTGCAAGGTGCAATTCTGAAATTTTTTGCTTTTTCCTGTTAATCCTAGCATGATAAAGAAGATTCAGAGAGTGAGATGCCAGCTCCTTTCATTCAGTCAGTAGCTTCAAACATTTCTGGACGTTTTTCAATGGCAAAAATCAATGAATATTGTAAATGCACAAACAGTAATATCTCCACATTGCAAGGTGCAATTCTGAAATTTTTTGCTTTTTCCTGCTAATCCTAGCATGATAAAGAAGATTCAAAGAGAGTGAGATGCCAGCTCCTTTCATTGTCAGTAGCTTCAAACATTTCTGGTATATGAAAAACATGTTTTTCAATGGCAAAAATCAATGAATATTGTAAATGCACAAACAGTAATATCTCCACATTGCAAGGTGCAATTCTGAAATTTTTTGCTTTTTCCTGCTAATCCTAGCATGATAAAGAAGATTCAAAGAGAGTGAGATGCCAGCTCCTTTCATTCAGTCACTAGCTTCAAACATTTCTGGTATATGAAAAACGTTTTTCAATGGCAAAAATCAATGAATATTGTAAATGCACAAACAGTAATATCTACACATTGCAAGGTGCAATTCTGAAATTTTTTGCTTTTTCCTGCTAATCCTAGTATGATAAAGAAGATTCAAAGAGAGTGAGATTCCAGCTCCTTTCATTCAGTCAGTAGCTTCAAACATTTCTGGACGTTTTTCAATGGCAAAAATCAATGAATATTGTAAATGCACAAACAGTAATATCTCCACATTGCAAGGTGCAATTCTGAAATTTTTTGCTTTTTCCTGTTAATCCTAGCATGATAAAGAAGATTCAAAGAGAGTGAGGTGCCAGCTCCTTTCATTCAGTCAGTAGCTTCAAACATTTCTGGTATATGAATAACATGATGTTTTTCAATGGCAAAAATCAATGAATATTGTAAATGCACAAACAGTAATATCTCCACATTGCAAGGTGCAATTCTGAAATTTTTTGCTTTTTCCTGCTAATCCTAGCATGATAAAGAAGATTCAAAGAGAGTGAGATGCCAGCTCCTTTCATTCAGTCAGTAGCTTCAAACATTTCTGGTATATGAAAAACATGTTTTTCAATGGCAAAAATCAATGAATATTGTAAATGCACAAACAGTAATATCTCCACATTGCAAGGTGCAATTCTGAAATTTTTTGCTTTTTCCTGCTAATCCTAGCATGATAAAGAAGATTTAAAGAGAGTGAGATGCCAGCTCCTTTCATTCAGTCAGTAGCTTCAAACATTTCTGGACGTTTTTCAATGGCAAAAATCAATGAATATTGTAAATGCACAAACAGTAATATCTCCACATTGCAAGGTGCAATTCTGAAATTTTTTGCTTTTTCCTGTTAATCCTAGCATGATAAAGAAGATTCAAAGAGAGTGAGATGCCAGCTCCTTTCATTCAGTCAGTAGCTTCAAACATTTCTGGACGTTTTTCAATGGCAAAAATCAATGAATATTGTAAATGCACAAACAGTAATATCTCCACATTGCAAGGTGCAATTCTGAAATTTTTTGCTTTTTCCTGCTAATCCTAGCATGATAAAGAAGATTCAAAGAGAGTGAGATGCCAGCTCCTCTCATTCAGTCAGTAGCTTCAAACATTTCTGGTATATGAAAAACATGTTTTTCAATGGCAAAAATCAATGAATATTGTAAATGCACAAACAGTAATATCTCCGCATTGCAAGGTGCAATTCTGAAATTTTTTGCTTTTTCCTGCTAATCCTAGCATGATAAAGAAGATTCAAAGAGAGTGAGATGCCAGCTCCTTTCATTCAGTCAGTAGCTTCAAACATTTCTGGTATATGAAAAACATGTTTTTCAATGGCAAAAATCAATGAATATTGTAAATGCACAAACAGTAATATCTCCACATTGCAAGGTGCAATTCTGAAATTTTTTGCTTTTTCCTGCTAATCCTAGCATGATAAAGAAGATTTAAAGAGAGTGAGATGCCAGCTCCTTTCATTCAGTCAGTAGCTTCAAACATTTCTGGACGTTTTTCAATGGCAAAAATCAATGAATATTGTAAATGCACAAACAGTAATATCTCCACATTGCAAGGTGCAATTCTGAAATTTTTTGCTTTTTCCTGTTAATCCTAGCATGATAAAGAAGATTCAAAGAGAGTGAGATGCCAGCTCCTTTCATTCAGTCAGTAGCTTCAAACATTTCTGGACGTTTTTCAATGGCAAAAATCAATGAATATTGTAAATGCACAAACAGTAATATCTCCACATTGCAAGGTGCAATTCTGAAATTTTTTGCTTTTTCCTGCTAATCCTAGCATGATAAAGAAGATTCAAAGAGAGTGAGATGCCAGCTCCTTTCATTCAGTCAGTAGCTTCAAACATTTCTGGTATATGAAAAACATGTTTTTCAATGGCAAAAATCAATGAATATTGTAAATGCACAAACAGTAATATCTCCACATTGCAAGGTGCAATTCTGAAATTTTTTGCTTTTTCCTGCTAATCCTAGCATGATAAAGAAGATTCAAAGAGAGTGAGATGCCAGCTCCTTTCATTCAGTCAGTAGCTTCAAACATTTCTGGTATATGAAAAACATGTTTTTCAATGGCAAAAATCAATGAATATTGTAAATGCACAAACAGTAATATCTCCACATTGCAAGGTGCAATTCTGAAATTTTTTGCTTTTTCCTGCTAATCCTAGCATGATAAAGAAGATTCAAAGAGAGTGAGATGCCAGCTCCTTTCATTCAGTCAGTAGCTTCAAACATTTCTGGTATATGAAAAACATGTTTTTCAATGGCAAAAATCAATGAATATTGTAAATGCACAAACAGTAATATCTCCACATTGCAAGGTGCAATTCTGAAATTTTTTGTTTTTTCCTGTTAATCCTAGCATGATAAAGAAGATTCAAAGAGAGTGAGATGCCAGCTCCTTTCATTCAGTCAGTAGCTTCAAACATTTCTGGTATATGAATAACATGATGTTTTTCAATGGCAAAAATCAATGAATATTGTAAATGCACAAACAGTAATATCTCCACATTGCAAGGTGCAATTCTGAAATTTTTTGCTTTTTCCTGCTAATCCTAGCATGATAAAGAAGATTCAAAGAGAGTGAGATGCCAGCTCCTTTCATTCAGTCAGTAGCTTCAAACATTTCTGGTATATGAAAAACATGTTTTTCAATGGCAAAAATCAATGAATATTGTAAATGCACAAACAGTAATATCTCCACATTGCAAGGTGCAATTCTGAAATTTTTTGCTTTTTCCTGTTAATCCTAGCATGATAAAGAAGATTCAAAGAGAGTGAGATGCCAGCTCCTTTCATTCAGTGAGTAGCTTCAAACATTTCTGGACGTTTTTCAATGGCAAAAATCAATGAATATTGTAAATGCACAAACAGTAATATCTCCACATTGCAAGGTGCAATTCTGAAATTTTTTGCTTTTTCCTGCTAATCCTAGCATGATAAAGAAGATTCAAAGAGAGTGAGATGCCAGCTCCTTTCATTCAGTCAGTAGCTTCAAACATTTCTGGTATATGAAAAACGTTTTTCAATGGCAAAAATCAATGAATATTGTAAATGCACAAACAGTAATATCTACACATTGCAAGGTGCAATTCTGAAATTTTTTGCTTTTTCCTGCTAATCCTAGCATGATAAAGAAGATTCAAAGAGAGTGAGATGCCAGCTCCTTTCATTCAGTCAGTAGCTTCAAACATTTCTGGTATATGAAAAACATGTTTTTCAATGGCAAAAATCAATGAATATTGTAAATGCACAAACAGTAATATCTCCACATTGCAAGGTGCAATTCTGAAATTTTTTGCTTTTTCCTGCTAATCCTAGCATGATAAAGAAGATTCAAAGAGAGTGAGATGCCAGCTCCTTTCATTCAGTCAGTAGCTTCAAACATTTCTGGTATATGAAAAACATGTTTTTCAATGGCAAAAATCAATGAATATTGTAAATGCACAAACAGTAATATCTCCACATTGCAAGGTGCAATTCTGAAATTTTTTGCTTTTTCCTGTTAATCCTAGCATGATAAAGAAGATTCAAAGAGAGTGAGATGCCAGCTCCTTTCATTCAGTCAGTAGCTTCAAACATTTCTGGTATATGAATAAAATGATGTTTTTCAATGGCAAAAATCAATGAATATTGTAAATGCACAAACAGTAATATCTCCACATTGCAAGGTGCAATTCTGAATTTTTTTGCTTTTTCCTGCTAATCCTAGCATGATAAAGAAGATTCAAAGAGAGTGAGATGCCAGCTCCTTTCATTCAGTCAGTAGCTTCAAACATTTCTGGACGTTTTTCAATGGCAAAAATCAATGAATATTGTAAATGCACAAACAGTAATATCTCCACATTGCAAGGTGCAATTCTGAAATTTTTTGCTTTTTCCTGCTAATCCTAGCATGATAAAGAAGATTCAAAGAGAGTGAGATGCCAGCTCCTTTCATTCAGTCAGTAGCTTCAAACATTTCTGGACGTTTTTCAATGGCAAAAATCAATGAATATTGTAAATGCACAAACAGTAATATCTCCACATTGCAAGGTGCAATTCTGAAATTTTTTGCTTTTTCCTGCTAATCCTAGCATGATAAAGAAGATTCAAAGAGAGTGAGATGCCAGCTCCTTTCATTCAGTCAGTAGCTTCAAACATTTCTGGTATATGAATAACATGATGTTTTTCAATGGCAAAAATCAATGAATATTGTAAATGCACAAACAGTAATATCTCCACATTGCAAGGTGCAATTCTGAAATTTTTTGCTTTTTCCTGCTAATCCTAGCATGATAAAGAAGATTCAAAGAGAGTGAGATGCCAGCTCCTTTCATTCAGTCAGTAGCTTCAAACATTTCTGGACGTTTTTCAATGGCAAAAATCAATGAATATTGTAAATGCACAAACAGTAATATCTCCACATTGCAAGGTGCAATTCTGAAATTTTTTGCTGTTTCCTGCTAATCCTAGCAGGATAAAGAAGATTCAAAGAGAGTGAGATGCCAGCTCCTTTCATTCAGTCAGTAGCTTCAAACATTTCTGGTATATGAAAAACATGTTTTTCAATGGCAAAAATCAATGAATATTGTAAATGCACAAACAGTAATATCTCCACATTGCAAGGTGCAATTCTGAAATTTTTTGCTTTTTCCTGCTAATCCTAGCATGATAAAGAAGATTCAAAGAGAGTGAGATGCCAGCTCCTTTCATTCAGTCAGTAGCTTCAAACATTTCTGGTATATGAAAAACATGTTTTTCAATGGCAAAAATCAATGAATATTGTAAATGCACAAACAGTAATATCTCCACATTGCAAGGTGCAATTCTGAAATTTTTTGCTTTTTCCTGCTAATCCTAGCATGATAAAGAAGATTCAAAGAGAGTGAGATGCCAGCTCCTTTCATTCAGTCAGTAGCTTCAAACATTTCTGGTATATGAAAAACGTTTTTCAATGGCAAAAATCAATGAATATTGTAAATGCACAAACAGTAATATCTCCACATTGCAAGGTGCAATTCTGAAATTTTTTGCTTTTTCCTGCTAATCCTAGCAGAATAAAGAAGATTCAAAGAGAGTGAGATGCCAGCTCCTTTCATTCAGTCAGTAGCTTCAAACATTTCTGGTATATGAAAAACATGTTTTTCAATGGCAAAAATCAATGAATATTGTAAATGCACAAACAGTAATATCTCCACATTGCAAGGTGCAATTCTGAAATTTTTTGCTTTTTCCTGTTAATCCTAGCATGATAAAGAAGATTCAAAGAGAGTGAGATGCCAGCTCCTTTCATTCAGTCAGTAGCTTCAAACATTTCTGGTATATGAATAACATGATGTTTTTCAATGGCAAAAATCAATGAATATTTTAAATGCACAAACAGTAATATCTCCACATTGCAAGGTGCAATTCTGAAATTTTTTGCTTTTTCCTGCTAATCCTAGCATGATAAAGAAGATTCAAAGAGAGTGAGATGCCAGCTCCTTTCATTCAGTCAGTAGCTTCAAACATTTCTGGACGTTTTTCAATGGCAAAAATCAATGAATATTGTAAATGCACAAACAGTAATATCTCCACATTGCAAGGTGCAATTCTGAAATTTTTTGCTTTTTCCTGCTAATCCTAGCAGGATAAAGAAGATTCAAAGAGAGTGAGATGCCAGCTCCTTTCATTCAGTCAGTAGCTTCAAACATTTCTGGTATATGAAAAACATGTTTTTCAATGGCAAAAATCAATGAATATTGTAAATGCACAAACAGTAATATCTCCACATTGCAAGGTGCAATTCTGCAATTTTTTGCTTTTTCCTGCTAATCCTAGCATGATAAAGAAGATTCAAAGAGAGTGAGATGCCAGCTCCTTTCATTCAGTCAGTAGCTTCAAACATTTCTGGTATATGAAAAACGTTTTTCAATGGCAAAAATCAATGAATATTGTAAATGCACAAACAGTAATATCTACACATTGCAAGGTGCAATTCTGAAATTTTTTGCTTTTTCCTGCTAATCCTAGTATGATAAAGAAGATTCAAAGAGAGTGAGATGCCAGCTCCTTTCATTCAGTCAGTAGCTTCAAACATTTCTGGACGTTTTTCAATGGCAAAAATCAATGAATATTGTAAATGCACAAACAGTAATATCTCCACATTGCAAGGTGCAATTCTGAAATTTTTTGCTTTTTCCTGTTAATCCTAGCATGATAAAGAAGATTCAAAGAGAGTGAGGTGCCAGCTCCTTTCATTCAGTCAGTAGCTTCAAACATTTCTGGTATATGAATAACATGATGTTTTTCAATGGCAAAAATCAATGAATATTGTAAATGCACAAACAGTAATATCTCCACATTGCAAGGTGCAATTCTGAAATTTTTTGCTTTTTCCTGCTAATCCTAGCATGATAAAGAAGATTCAAAGAGAGTGAGATGCCAGCTCCTTTCATTCAGTCAGTAGCTTCAAACATTTCTGGTATATGAAAAACATGTTTTTCAATGGCAAAAATCAATGAATATTGTAAATGCACAAACAGTAATATCTCCACATTGCAAGGTGCAATTCTGAAATTTTTTGCTTTTTCCTGCTAATCCTAGCATGATAAAGAAGATTCAAAGAGAGTGAGATGCCAGCTCCTTTCATTCAGTCAGTAGCTTCAAACATTTCTGGACGTTTTTCAATGGCAAAAATCAATGAATATTGTAAATGCACAAACAGTAATATCTCCACATTGCAAGGTGCAATTCTGAAATTTTTTGCTTTTTCCTGCTAATCCTAGCATGATAAAGAAGATTCAAAGAGAGTGAGATGCCAGCTCCTTTCATTCAGTCAGTAGCTTCAAACATTTCTGGTATATGAATAACATGATGTTTTTCAATGGCAAAAATCAATGAATATTGTAAATGCACAAACAGTAATATCTCCACATTGCAAGGTGCAATTCTGAAATTTTTTGCTTTTTCCTGCTAATCCTAGCATGATAAAGAAGATTCAAAGAGAGTGAGATGCCAGCTCCTTTCATTCAGTCAGTAGCTTCAAACATTTCTGGACGTTTTTCAATGGCAAAAATCAATGAATATTGTAAATGCACAAACAGTAATATCTCCACATTGCAAGGTGCAATTCTGAAATTTTTTGCTGTTTCCTGCTAATCCTAGCAGGATAAAGAAGATTCAAAGAGAGTGAGATGCCAGCTCCTTTCATTCAGTCAGTAGCTTCAAACATTTCTGGTATATGAAAAACATGTTTTTCAATGGCAAAAATCAATGAATATTGTAAATGCACAAACAGTAATATCTCCACATTGCAAGGTGCAATTCTGAAATTTTTTGCTTTTTCCTGCTAATCCTAGCATGATAAAGAAGATTCAAAGAGAGTGAGATGCCAGCTCCTTTCATTCAGTCAGTAGCTTCAAACATTTCTGGTATATGAAAAACATGTTTTTCAATGGCAAAAATCAATGAATATTGTAAATGCACAAACAGTAATATCTCCACATTGCAAGGTGCAATTCTGAAATTTTTTGCTTTTTCCTGTTAATCCTAGCATGATAAAGAAGATTCAAAGAGAGTGAGATGCCAGCTCCTTTCATTCAGTCAGTAGCTTCAAACATTTCTGGTATATGAATAACATGATGTTTTTCAATGGCAAAAATCAATGAATATTTTAAATGCACAAACAGTAATATCTCCACATTGCAAGGTGCAATTCTGAAATTTTTTGCTTTTTCCTGCTAATCCTAGCATGATAAAGAAGATTCAAAGAGAGTGAGATGCCAGCTCCTTTCATTCAGTCAGTAGCTTCAAACATTTCTGGACGTTTTTCAATGGCAAAAATCAATGAATATTGTAAATGCACAAACAGTAATATCTCCACATTGCAAGGTGCAATTCTGAAATTTTTTGCTTTTTCCTGCTAATCCTAGCAGGATAAAGAAGATTCAAAGAGAGTGAGATGCCAGCTCCTTTCATTCAGTCAGTAGCTTCAAACATTTCTGGTATATGAAAAACATGTTTTTCAATGGCAAAAATCAATGAATATTGTAAATGCACAAACAGTAATATCTCCACATTGCAAGGTGCAATTCTGCAATTTTTTGCTTTTTCCTGCTAATCCTAGCATGATAAAGAAGATTCAAAGAGAGTGAGATGCCAGCTCCTTTCATTCAGTCAGTAGCTTCAAACATTTCTGGTATATGAAAAACGTTTTTCAATGGCAAAAATCAATGAATATTGTAAATGCACAAACAGTAATATCTACACATTGCAAGGTGCAATTCTGAAATTTTTTGCTTTTTCCTGCTAATCCTAGTATGATAAAGAAGATTCAAAGAGAGTGAGATGCCAGCTCCTTTCATTCAGTCAGTAGCTTCAAACATTTCTGGACGTTTTTCAATGGCAAAAATCAATGAATATTGTAAATGCACAAACAGTAATATCTCCACATTGCAAGGTGTAATTCTGAAATTTTTTGCTTTTTCCTGTTAATCCTAGCATGATAAAGAAGATTCAAAGAGAGTGAGGTGCCAGCTCCTTTCATTCAGTCAGTAGCTTCAAACATTTCTGGTATATGAATAACATGATGTTTTTCAATGGCAAAAATCAATGAATATTGTAAATGCACAAACAGTAATATCTCCACATTGCAAGGTGCAATTCTGAAATTTTTTGCTTTTTCCTGCTAATCCTAGCATGATAAAGAAGATTCAAAGAGAGTGAGATGCCAGCTCCTTTCATTCAGTCAGTAGCTTCAAACATTTCTGGTATATGAAAAACATGTTTTTCAATGGCAAAAATCAATGAATATTGTAAATGCACAAACAGTAATATCTCCACATTGCAAGGTGCAATTCTGAAATTTTTTGCTTTTTCCTGCTAATCCTAGCATGATAAAGAAGATTCAAAGAGAGTGAGATGCCAGCTCCTTTCATTCAGTCAGTAGCTTCAAACATTTCTGGACGTTTTTCAATGGCAAAAATCAATGAATATTGTAAATGCACAAACAGTAATATCTCCACATTGCAAGGTGCAATTCTGAAATTTTTTGCTTTTTCCTGCTAATCCTAGCATGATAAAGAAGATTCAAAGAGAGTGAGATGCCAGCTCCTTTCATTCAGTCAGTAGCTTCAAACATTTCTGGTATATGAATAACATGATGTTTTTCAATGGCAAAAATCAATGAATATTGTAAATGCACAAACAGTAATATCTCCACATTGCAAGGTGCAATTCTGAAATTTTTTGCTTTTTCCTGCTAATCCTAGCATGATAAAGAAGATTCAAAGAGAGTGAGATGCCAGCTCCTTTCATTCAGTCAGTAGCTTCAAACATTTCTGGACGTTTTTCAATGGCAAAAATCAATGAATATTGTAAATGCACAAACAGTAATATCTCCACATTGCAAGGTGCAATTCTGAAATTTTTTGCTGTTTCCTGCTAATCCTAGCAGGATAAAGAAGATTCAAAGAGAGTGAGATGCCAGCTCCTTTCATTCAGTCAGTAGCTTCAAACATTTCTGGTATATGAAAAACATGTTTTTCAATGGCAAAAATCAATGAATATTGTAAATGCACAAACAGTAATATCTCCACATTGCAAGGTGCAATTCTGAAATTTTTTGCTTTTTCCTGCTAATCCTAGCATGATAAAGAAGATTCAAAGAGAGTGAGATGCCAGCTCCTTTCATTCAGTCAGTAGCTTCAAACATTTCTGGTATATGAAAAACATGTTTTTCAATGGCAAAAATCAATGAATATTGTAAATGCACAAACAGTAATATCTCCACATTGCAAGGTGCAATTCTGAAATTTTTTGCTTTTTCCTGCTAATCCTAGCATGATAAAGAAGATTCAAAGAGAGTGAGATGCCAGCTCCTTTCATTCAGTCAGTAGCTTCAAACATTTCTGGTATATGAAAAACGTTTTTCAATGGCAAAAATCAATGAATATTGTAAATGCACAAACAGTAATATCTCCACATTGCAAGGTGCAATTCTGAAATTTTTTGCTTTTTCCTGCTAATCCTAGCAGGATAAAGAAGATTCAAAGAGAGTGAGATGCCAGCTCCTTTCATTCAGTCAGTAGCTTCAAACATTTCTGGTATATGAAAAACATGTTTTTCAATGGCAAAAATCAATGAATATTGTAAATGCACAAACAGTAATATCTCCACATTGCAAGGTGCAATTCTGAAATTTTTTGCTTTTTCCTGTTAATCCTAGCATGATAAAGAAGATTCAAAGAGAGTGAGATGCCAGCTCCTTTCATTCAGTCAGTAGCTTCAAACATTTCTGGTATATGAATAACATGATGTTTTTCAATGGCAAAAATCAATGAATATTTTAAATGCACAAACAGTAATATCTCCACATTGCAAGGTGCAATTCTGAAATTTTTTGCTTTTTCCTGCTAATCCTAGCATGATAAAGAAGATTCAAAGAGAGTGAGATGCCAGCTCCTTTCATTCAGTCAGTAGCTTCAAACATTTCTGGACGTTTTTCAATGGCAAAAATCAATGAATATTGTAAATGCACAAACAGTAATATCTCCACATTGCAAGGTGCAATTCTGAAATTTTTTGCTTTTTCCTGCTAATCCTAGCAGGATAAAGAAGATTCAAAGAGAGTGAGATGCCAGCTCCTTTCATTCAGTCAGTAGCTTCAAACATTTCTGGTATATGAAAAACATGTTTTTCAATGGCAAAAATCAATGAATATTGTAAATGCACAAACAGTAATATCTCCACATTGCAAGGTGCAATTCTGAAATTTTTTGCTTTTTCCTGCTAATCCTAGCATGATAAAGAAGATTCAAAGAGAGTGAGATGCCAGCTCCTTTCATTCAGTCAGTAGCTTCAAACATTTCTGGTATATGAAAAACGTTTTTCAATGGCAAAAATCAATGAATATTGTAAATGCACAAACAGTAATATCTACACATTGCAAGGTGCAATTCTGAAATTTTTTGCTTTTTCCTGCTAATCCTAGTATGATAAAGAAGATTCAAAGAGAGTGAGATGCCAGCTCCTTTCATTCAGTCAGTAGCTTCAAACATTTCTGGACGTTTTTCAATGGCAAAAATCAATGAATATTGTAAATGCACAAACAGTAATATCTCCACATTGCAAGGTGCAATTCTGAAATTTTTTACTTTTTCCTGTTAATCCTAGCATGATAAAGAAGATTCAAAGAGAGTGAGGTGCCAGCTCCTTTCATTCAGTCAGTAGCTTCAAACATTTCTGGTATATGAATAACATGATGTTTTTCAATGGCAAAAATCAATGAATATTGTAAATGCACAAACAGTAATATCTCCACATTGCAAGGTGCAATTCTGAAATTTTTTGCTTTTTCCTGCTAATCCTAGCATGATAAAGAAGATTCAAAGAGAGTGAGATGCCAGCTCCTTTCATTCAGTCAGTAGCTTCAAACATTTCTGGTATATGAAAAACATGTTTTTCAATGGCAAAAATCAATGAATATTGTAAATGCACAAACAGTAATATCTCCACATTGCAAGGTGCAATTCTGAAATTTTTTGCTTTTTCCTGCTAATCCTAGCATGATAAAGAAGATTCAAAGAGAGTGAGATGCCAGCTCCTTTCATTCAGTCAGTAGCTTCAAACATTTCTGGACGTTTTTCAATGGCAAAAATCAATGAATATTGTAAATGCACAAACAGTAATATCTCCACATTGCAAGGTGCAATTCTGAAATTTTTTGCTTTTTCCTGTTAATCCTAGCATGATAAAGAAGATTCAGAGAGTGAGATGCCAGCTCCTTTCATTCAGTCAGTAGCTTCAAACATTTCTGGACGTTTTTCAATGGCAAAAATCAATGAATATTGTAAATGCACAAACAGTAATATCTCCACATTGCAAGGTGCAATTCTGAAATTTTTTGCTTTTTCCTGCTAATCCTAGCATGATAAAGAAGATTCAAAGAGAGTGAGATGCCAGCTCCTTTCATTCAGTCAGTAGCTTCAAACATTTCTGGTATATGAAAAACATGTTTTTCAATGGCAAAAATCAATGAATATTGTAAATGCACAAACAGTAATATCTCCACATTGCAAGGTGCAATTCTGAAATTTTTTGCTTTTTCCTGCTAATCCTAGCATGATAAAGAAGATTCAAAGAGAGTGAGATGCCAGCTCCTTTCATTCAGTCAGTAGCTTCAAACATTTCTGGTATATGAAAAACGTTTTTCAATGGCAAAAATCAATGAATATTGTAAATGCACAAACAGTAATATCTACACATTGCAAGGTGCAATTCTGAAATTTTTTGCTTTTTCCTGCTAATCCTAGTATGATAAAGAAGATTCAAAGAGAGTGAGATGCCAGCTCCTTTCATTCAGTCAGTAGCTTCAAACATTTCTGGACGTTTTTCAATGGCAAAAATCAATGAATATTGTAAATGCACAAACAGTAATATCTCCACATTGCAAGGTGCAATTCTGAAATTTTTTGCTTTTTCCTGTTAATCCTAGCATGATAAAGAAGATTCAAAGAGAGTGAGGTGCCAGCTCCTTTCATTCAGTCAGTAGCTTCAAACATTTCTGGTATATGAATAACATGATGTTTTTCAATGGCAAAAATCAATGAATATTGTAAATGCACAAACAGTAATATCTCCACATTGCAAGGTGCAATTCTGAAATTTTTTGCTTTTTCCTGCTAATCCTAGCATGATAAAGAAGATTCAAAGAGAGTGAGATGCCAGCTCCTTTCATTCAGTCAGTAGCTTCAAACATTTCTGGTATATGAAAAACATGTTTTTCAATGGCAAAAATCAATGAATATTGTAAATGCACAAACAGTAATATCTCCACATTGCAAGGTGCAATTCTGAAATTTTTTGCTTTTTCCTGCTAATCCTAGCATGATAACGAAGATTTAAAGAGAGTGAGATGCCAGCTCCTTTCATTCAGTCAGTAGCTTCAAACATTTCTGGACGTTTTTCAATGGCAAAAATCAATGAATATTGTAAATGCACAAACAGTAATATCTCCACATTGCAAGGTGCAATTCTGAAATTTTTTGCTTTTTCCTGCTAATCCTAGCATGATAAAGAAGATTCAAAGAGAGTGAGATGCCAGCTCCTTTCATTCAGTCAGTAGCTTCAAACATTTCTGGTATATGAAAAACATGTTTTTCAATGGCAAAAATCAATGAATATTGTAAATGCACAAACAGTAATATCTCCACATTGCAAGGTGCAATTCTGAAATTTTTTGCTTTTTCCTGCTAATCCTAGCATGATAAAGAAGATTCAAAGAGAGTGAGATGCCAGCTCCTTTCATTCAGTCAGTAGCTTCAAACATTTCTGGTATATGAAAAACGTTTTTCAATGGCAAAAATCAATGAATATTGTAAATGCACAAACAGTAATATCTCCACATTGCAAGGTGCAATTCTGAAATTTTTTGCTTTTTCCTGCTAATCCTAGCATGATAAAGAAGATTCAAAGAGAGTGAGATGCCAGCTCCTTTCATTCAGTCAGTAGCTTCAAACATTTCTGGTATATGAAAAACATGTTTTTCAATGGCAAAAATCAATGAATATTGTAAATGCACAAACAGTAATATCTCCACATTGCAAGGTGCAATTCTGAAATTTTTTGCTTTTTCCTGTTAATCCTAGCATGATAAAGAAGATTCAAAGAGAGTGAGATGCCAGCTCCTTTCATTCAGTCAGTAGCTTCAAACATTTCTGGTATATGAATAACATGATGTTTTTCAATGGCAAAAATCAATGAATATTGTAAATGCACAAACAGTAATATCTCCACATTGCAAGGTGCAATTCTGAAATTTTTTGCTTTTTCCTGCTAATCCTAGCATGATAAAGAAGATTCAAAGAGAGTGAGATGCCAGCTCCTTTCATTCAGTCAGTAGCTTCAAACATTTCTGGTATATGAAAAACATGTTTTTCAATGGCAAAAATCAATGAATATTGTAAATGCACAAACAGTAATATCTCCACATTGCAAGGTGCAATTCTGAAATTTTTTGCTTTCTCCTGTTAATCCTAGCATGATAAAGAAGATTCAAAGAGAGTGAGATGCCAGCTCCTTTCATTCAGTCAGTAGCTTCAAACATTTCTGGTATATGAATAAAATGATGTTTTTCAATGGCAAAAATCAATGAATATTGTAAATGCACAAACAGTAATATCTCCACATTGCAAGGTGCAATTCTGAATTTTTTTGCTTTTTCCTGCTAATCCTAGCATGATAAAGAAGATTCAAAGAGAGTGAGATGCCAGCTCCTTTCATTCAGTCAGTAGCTTCAAACATTTCTGGACGTTTTTCAATGGCAAAAATCAATGAATATTGTAAATGCACAAACAGTAATATCTCCACATTGCAAGGTGCAATTCTGAAATTTTTTGCTTTTTCCTGCTAATCCTAGCATGATAAAGAAGATTCAAAGAGAGTGAGATGCCAGCTCCTTTCATTCAGTCAGTAGCTTCAAACATTTCTGGACGTTTTTCAATGGCAAAAATCAATGAATATTGTAAATGCACAAACAGTAATATCTCCACATTGCAAGGTGCAATTCTGAAATTTTTTGCTTTTTCCTGCTAATCCTAGCATGATAAAGAAGATTCAAAGAGAGTGAGATGCCAGCTCCTTTCATTCAGTCAGTAGCTTCAAACATTTCTGGACGTTTTTCAATGGCAAAAATCAATGAATATTGTAAATGCACAAACAGTAATATCTCCACATTGCAAGGTGCAATTCTGAAATTTTTTGCTTTTTCCTGTTAATCCTAGCATGATAAAGAAGATTCAAAGAGAGTGAGGTGCCAGCTCCTTTCATTCAGTCAGTAGCTTCAAACATTTCTGGTATATGAATAACATGATGTTTTTCAATGGCAAAAATCAATGAATATTGTAAATGCACAAACAGTAATATCTCCACATTGCAAGGTGCAATTCTGAAATTTTTTGCTTTTTCCTGCTAATCCTAGCATGATAAAGAAGATTCAAAGAGAGTGAGATGCCAGCTCCTTTCATTCAGTCAGTAGCTTCAAACATTTCTGGTATATGAAAAACATGTTTTTCAATGGCAAAAATCAATGAATATTGTAAATGCACAAACAGTAATATCTCCACATTGCAAGGTGCAATTCTGAAATTTTTTGCTTTTTCCTGCTAATCCTAGCATGATAAAGAAGATTCAAAGAGAGTGAGATGCCAGCTCCTTTCATTCAGTCAGTAGCTTCAAACATTTCTGGACGTTTTTCAATGGCAAAAATCAATGAATATTGTACATGCACAAACAGTAATATCTCCACATTGCAAGGTGCAATTCTGAAATTTTTTGCTTTTTCCTGTTAATCCTAGCATGATAAAGAAGATTCAAAGAGAGTGAGATGCCAGCTCCTTTCATTCAGTCAGTAGCTTCAAACATTTCTGGACGTTTTTCAATGGCAAAAATCAATGAATATTGTAAATGCACAAACAGTAATATCTCCACATTGCAAGGTGCAATTCTGAAATTTTTTGCTTTTTCCTGCTAATCCTAGCATGATAAAGAAGATTCAAAGAGAGTGAGATGCCAGCTCCTTTCATTCAGTCAGTAGCTTCAAACATTTCTGGTATATGAAAAACATGTTTTTCAATGGCAAAAATCAATGAATATTGTAAATGCACAAACAGTAATATCTCCACATTGCAAGGTGCAATTCTGAAATTTTTTGCTTTTTCCTGCTAATCCTAGCATGATAAAGAAGATTCAAAGAGAGTGAGATGCCAGCTCCTTTCATTCAGTCAGTAGCTTCAAACATTTCTGGTATATGAAAAACGTTTTTCAATGGCAAAAATCAATGAATATTGTAAATGCACAAACAGTAATATCTACACATTGCAAGGTGCAATTCTGAAATTTTTTGCTTTTTCCTGCTAATCCTAGTATGATAAAGAAGATTCAAAGAGAGTGAGATGCCAGCTCCTTTCATTCAGTCAGTAGCTTCAAACATTTCTGGACGTTTTTCAATGGCAAAAATCAATGAATATTGTAAATGCACAAACAGTAATATCTCCACATTGCAAGGTGCAATTCTGAAATTTTTTGCTTTTTCCTGTTAATCCTAGCATGATAAAGAAGATTCAAAGAGAGTGAGGTGCCAGCTCCTTTCATTCAGTCAGTAGCTTCAAACATTTCTGGTATATGAATAACATGATGTTTTTCAATGGCAAAAATCAATGAATATTGTAAATGCACAAACAGTAATATCTCCACATTGCAAGGTGCAATTCTGAAATTTTTTGCTTTTTCCTGCTAATCCTAGCATGATAAAGAAGATTCAAAGAGAGTGAGATGCCAGCTCCTTTCATTCAGTCAGTAGCTTCAAACATTTCTGGTATATGAAAAACATGTTTTTCAATGGCAAAAATCAATGAATATTGTAAATGCACAAACAGTAATATCTCCACATTGCAAGGTGCAATTCTGAAATTTTTTGCTTTTTCCTGCTAATCCTAGCATGATAAAGAAGATTTAAAGAGAGTGAGATGCCAGCTCCTTTCATTCAGTCAGTAGCTTCAAACATTTCTGGACGTTTTTCAATGGCAAAAATCAATGAATATTGTAAATGCACAAACAGTAATATCTCCACATTGCAAGGTGCAATTCTGAAATTTTTTGCTTTTTCCTGCTAATCCTAGCATGATAAAGAAGATTCAAAGAGAGTGAGATGCCAGCTCCTTTCATTCAGTCAGTAGCTTCAAACATTTCTGGTATATGAAAAACATGTTTTTCAATGGCAAAAATCAATGAATATTGTAAATGCACAAACAGTAATATCTCCACATTGCAAGGTGCAATTCTGAAATTTTTTGCTTTTTCCTGCTAATCCTAGCATGATAAAGAAGATTCAAAGAGAGTGAGATGCCAGCTCCTTTCATTCAGTCAGTAGCTTCAAACATTTCTGGTATATGAAAAACGTTTTTCAATGGCAAAAATCAATGAATATTGTAAATGCACAAACAGTAATATCTCCACATTGCAAGGTGCAATTCTGAAATTTTTTGCTTTTTCCTGCTAATCCTAGCATGATAAAGAAGATTCAAAGAGAGTGAGATGCCAGCTCCTTTCATTCAGTCAGTAGCTTCAAACATTTCTGGTATATGAAAAACATGTTTTTCAATGGCAAAAATCAATGAATATTGTAAATGCACAAACAGTAATATCTCCACATTGCAAGGTGCAATTCTGAAATTTTTTGCTTTTTCCTGTTAATCCTAGCATGATAAAGAAGATTCAAAGAGAGTGAGATGCCAGCTCCTTTCATTCAGTCAGTAGCTTCAAACATTTCTGGTATATGAATAACATGATGTTTTTCAATGGCAAAAATCAATGAATATTGTAAATGCACAAACAGTAATATCTCCACATTGCAAGGTGCAATTCTGAAATTTTTTGCTTTTTCCTGCTAATCCTAGCATGATAAAGAAGATTCAAAGAGAGTGAGATGCCAGCTCCTTTCATTCAGTCAGTAGCTTCAAACATTTCTGGTATATGAAAAACATGTTTTTCAATGGCAAAAATCAATGAATATTGTAAATGCACAAACAGTAATATCTCCACATTGCAAGGTGCAATTCTGAAATTTTTTGCTTTCTCCTGTTAATCCTAGCATGATAAAGAAGATTCAAAGAGAGTGAGATGCCAGCTCCTTTCATTCAGTCAGTAGCTTCAAACATTTCTGGTATATGAATAAAATGATGTTTTTCAATGGCAAAAATCAATGAATATTGTAAATGCACAAACAGTAATATCTCCACATTGCAAGGTGCAATTCTGAATTTTTTTGCTTTTTCCTGCTAATCCTAGCATGATAAAGAAGATTCAAAGAGAGTGAGATGCCAGCTCCTTTCATTCAGTCAGTAGCTTCAAACATTTCTGGACGTTTTTCAATGGCAAAAATCAATGAATATTGTAAATGCACAAACAGTAATATCTCCACATTGCAAGGTGCAATTCTGAAATTTTTTGCTTTTTCCTGCTAATCCTAGCATGATAAAGAAGATTCAAAGAGAGTGAGATGCCAGCTCCTTTCATTCAGTCAGTAGCTTCAAACATTTCTGGACGTTTTTCAATGGCAAAAATCAATGAATATTGTAAATGCACAAACAGTAATATCTCCACATTGCAAGGTGCAATTCTGAAATTTTTTGCTTTTTCCTGCTAATCCTAGCATGATAAAGAAGATTCAAAGAGAGTGAGATGCCAGCTCCTTTCATTCAGTCAGTAGCTTCAAACATTTCTGGACATTTTTCAATGGCAAAAATCAATGAATATTGTAAATGCACAAACAGTAATATCTCCACATTGCAAGGTGCAATTCTGAAATTTTTTGCTTTTTCCTGTTAATCCTAGCATGATAAAGAAGATTCAAAGAGAGTGAGGTGCCAGCTCCTTTCATTCAGTCAGTAGCTTCAAACATTTCTGGTATATGAATAACATGATGTTTTTCAATGGCAAAAATCAATGAATATTGTAAATGCACAAACAGTAATATCTCCACATTGCAAGGTGCAATTCTGAAATTTTTTGCTTTTTCCTGCTAATCCTAGCATGATAAAGAAGATTCAAAGAGAGTGAGATGCCAGCTCCTTTCATTCAGTCAGTAGCTTCAAACATTTCTGGTATATGAAAAACATGTTTTTCAATGGCAAAAATCAATGAATATTGTAAATGCACAAACAGTAATATCTCCACATTGCAAGGTGCAATTCTGAAATTTTTTGCTTTTTCCTGCTAATCCTAGCATGATAAAGAAGATTCAAAGAGAGTGAGATGCCAGCTCCTTTCATTCAGTCAGTAGCTTCAAACATTTCTGGACGTTTTTCAATGGCAAAAATCAATGAATATTGTACATGCACAAACAGTAATATCTCCACATTGCAAGGTGCAATTCTGAAATTTTTTGCTTTTTCCTGTTAATCCTAGCATGATAAAGAAGATTCAAAGAGAGTGAGATGCCAGCTCCTTTCATTCAGTCAGTAGCTTCAAACATTTCTGGACGTTTTTCAATGGCAAAAATCAATGAATATTGTACATGCACAAACAGTAATATCTCCACATTGCAAGGTGCAATTCTGAAATTTTTTGCTTTTTCCTGTTAATCCTAGCATGATAAAGAAGATTCAAAGAGAGTGAGATGCCAGCTCCTTTCATTCAGTCAGTAGCTTCAAACATTTCTGGACGTTTTTCAATGGCAAAAATCAATGAATATTGTACATGCACAAACAGTAATATCTCCACATTGCAAGGTGCAATTCTGAAATTTTTTGCTTTTTCCTGTTAATCCTAGCATGATAAAGAAGATTCAAAGAGAGTGAGATGCCAGCTCCTTTCATTCAGTCAGTAGCTTCAAACATTTCTGGACGTTTTTCAATGGCAAAAATCAATGAATATTGTAAATGCACAAACAGTAATATCTCCACATTGCAAGGTGCAATTCTGAAATTTTTTGCTTTTTCCTGCTAATCCTAGCATGATAAAGAAGATTCAAAGAGAGTGAGATGCCAGCTCCTTTCATTCAGTCAGTAGCTTCAAACATTTCTGGTATATGAAAAACGTTTTTCAATGGCAAAAATCAATGAATATTGTAAATGCACAAACAGTAATATCTACACATTGCAAGGTGCAATTCTGAAATTTTTTGCTTTTTCCTGCTAATCCTAGTATGATAAAGAAGATTCAAAGAGAGTGAGATGCCAGCTCCTTTCATTCAGTCAGTAGCTTCAAACATTTCTGGACGTTTTTCAATGGCAAAAATCAATGAATATTGTAAATGCACAAACAGTAATATCTCCACATTGCAAGGTGCAATTCTGAAATTTTTTGCTTTTTCCTGTTAATCCTAGCATGATAAAGAAGATTCAAAGAGAGTGAGGTGCCAGCTCCTTTCATTCAGTCAGTAGCTTCAAACATTTCTGGTATATGAATAACATGATGTTTTTCAATGGCAAAAATCAATGAATATTGTAAATGCACAAACAGTAATATCTCCACATTGCAAGGTGCAATTCTGAAATTTTTTGCTTTTTCCTGCTAATCCTAGCATGATAAAGAAGATTCAAAGAGAGTGAGATGCCAGCTCCTTTCATTCAGTCAGTAGCTTCAAACATTTCTGGTATATGAAAAACATGTTTTTCAATGGCAAAAATCAATGAATATTGTAAATGCACAAACAGTAATATCTCCACATTGCAAGGTGCAATTCTGAAATTTTTTGCTTTTTCCTGCTAATCCTAGCATGATAAAGAAGATTTAAAGAGAGTGAGATGCCAGCTCCTTTCATTCAGTCAGTAGCTTCAAACATTTCTGGACGTTTTTCAATGGCAAAAATCAATGAATATTGTAAATGCACAAACAGTAATATCTCCACATTGCAAGGTGCAATTCTGAAATTTTTTGCTTTTTCCTGTTAATCCTAGCATGATAAAGAAGATTCAAAGAGAGTGAGATGCCAGCTCCTTTCATTCAGTCAGTAGCTTCAAACATTTCTGGACGTTTTTCAATGGCAAAAATCAATGAATATTGTAAATGCACAAACAGTAATATCTCCACATTGCAAGGTGCAATTCTGAAATTTTTTGCTTTTTCCTGCTAATCCTAGCATGATAAAGAAGATTCAAAGAGAGTGAGATGCCAGCTCCTTTCATTCAGTCAGTAGCTTCAAACATTTCTGGTATATGAAAAACATGTTTTTCAATGGCAAAAATCAATGAATATTATAAATGCACAAACAGTAATATCTCCACATTGCAAGGTGCAATTCTGAAATTTTTTGCTTTTTCCTGCTAATCCTAGCATGATAAAGAAGATTCAAAGAGAGTGAGATGCCAGCTCCTTTCATTCAGTCAGTAGCTTCAAACATTTCTGGTATATGAAAAACGTTTTTCAATGGCAAAAATCAATGAATATTGTAAATGCACAAACAGTAATATCTCCACATTGCAAGGTGCAATTCTGAAATTTTTTGCTTTTTCCTGCTAATCCTAGCATGATAAAGAAGATTCAAAGAGAGTGAGATGCCAGCTCCTTTCATTCAGTCAGTAGCTTCAAACATTTCTGGTATATGAAAAACATGTTTTTCAATGGCAAAAATCAATGAATATTGTAAATGCACAAACAGTAATATCTCCACATTGCAAGGTGCAATTCTGAAATTTTTTGCTTTTTCCTGTTAATCCTAGCATGATAAAGAAGATTCAAAGAGAGTGAGATGCCAGCTCCTTTCATTCAGTCAGTAGCTTCAAACATTTCTGGTATATGAATAACATGATGTTTTTCAATGGCAAAAATCAATGAATATTGTAAATGCACAAACAGTAATATCTCCACATTGCAAGGTGCAATTCTGAAATTTTTTGCTTTTTCCTGCTAATCCTAGCATGATAAAGAAGATTCAAAGAGAGTGAGATGCCAGCTCCTTTCATTCAGTCAGTAGCTTCAAACATTTCTGGTATATGAAAAACATGTTTTTCAATGGCAAAAATCAATGAATATTGTAAATGCACAAACAGTAATATCTCCACATTGCAAGGTGCAATTCTGAAATTTTTTGCTTTTTCCTGTTAATCCTAGCATGATAAAGAAGATTCAAAGAGAGTGAGATGCCAGCTCCTTTCATTCAGTCAGTAGCTTCAAACATTTCTGGTATATGAATAAAATGATGTTTTTCAATGGCAAAAATCAATGAATATTGTAAATGCACAAACAGTAATATCTCCACATTGCAAGGTGCAATTCTGAATTTTTTTGCTTTTTCCTGCTAATCCTAGCATGATAAAGAAGATTCAAAGAGAGTGAGATGCCAGCTCCTTTCATTCAGTCAGTAGCTTCAAACATTTCTGGACGTTTTTCAATGGCAAAAATCAATGAATATTGTAAATGCACAAACAGTAATATCTCCACATTGCAAGGTGCAATTCTGAAATTTTTTGCTTTTTCCTGCTAATCCTAGCATGATAAAGAAGATTCAAAGAGAGTGAGATGCCAGCTCCTTTCATTCAGTCAGTAGCTTCAAACATTTCTGGACGTTTTTCAATGGCAAAAATCAATGAATATTGTAAATGCACAAACAGTAATATCTCCACATTGCAAGGTGCAATTCTGAAATTTTTTGCTTTTTCCTGCTAATCCTAGCATGATAAAGAAGATTCAAAGAGAGTGAGATGCCAGCTCCTTTCATTCAGTCAGTAGCTTCAAACATTTCTGGTATATGAATAACATGATGTTTTTCAATGGCAAAAATCAATGAATATTGTAAATGCACAAACAGTAATATCTCCACATTGCAAGGTGCAATTCTGAAATTTTTTGCTTTTTCCTGCTAATCCTAGCATGATAAAGAAGATTCAAAGAGAGTGAGATGCCAGCTCCTTTCATTCAGTCAGTAGCTTCAAACATTTCTGGACGTTTTTCAATGGCAAAAATCAATGAATATTGTAAATGCACAAACAGTAATATCTCCACATTGCAAGGTGCAATTCTGAAATTTTTTGCTTTTTCCTGCTAATCCTAGCATGATAAAGATTCAAAGAGAGTGAGATGCCAGCTCCTTTCATTCAGTCAGTAGCTTCAAACATTTCTGGACGTTTTTCAATGGCAAAAATCAATGAATATTGTAAATGCACAAACAGTAATATCTCCACATTGCAAGGTGCAATTCTGAAATTTTTTGCTTTTTCCTGCTAATCCTAGCATGATAAAGAAGATTCAAAGAGAGTGAGATGCCAGCTCCTTTCATTCAGTCAGTAGCTTCAAACATTTCTGGTATATGAATAACATGATGTTTTTCAATGGCAAAAATCAATGAATATTGTAAATGCACAAACAGTAATATCTCCACATTGCAAGGTGCAATTCTGAAATTTTTTGCTTTTTCCTGCTAATCCTAGCATGATAAAGAAGATTCAAAGAGAGTGAGATGCCAGCTCCTTTCATTCAGTCAGTAGCTTCAAACATTTCTGGACGTTTTTCAATGGCAAAAATCAATGAATATTGTAAATGCACAAACAGTAATATCTCCACATTGCAAGGTGCAATTCTGAAATTTTTTGCTTTTTCCTGCTAATCCTAGCTTGATAAAGAAGATTCAAAGAGAGTGAGATGTCAGCTCCTTTCATTCAGTCAGTAGCTTCAAACATTTCTGGACGTTTTTCAATGGCAAAAATCAATGAATATTGTAAATGCACAAACAGTAATATCTCCACATTGCAAGGTGCAATTCTGAAATTTTTTGCTGTTTCCTGCTAATCCTAGCAGGATAAAGAAGATTCAAAGAGAGTGAGATGCCAGCTCCTTTCATTCAGTCAGTAGCTTCAAACATTTCTGGTATATGAAAAACATGTTTTTCAATGGCAAAAATCAATGAATATTGTAAATGCACAAACAGTAATATCTCCACATTGCAAGGTGCAATTCTGAAATTTTTTGCTTTTTCCTGCTAATCCTAGCATGATAAAGAAGATTCAAAGAGAGTGAGATGCCAGCTCCTTTCATTCAGTCAGTAGCTTCAAACATTTCTGGTATATGAAAAACATCTTTTTCAATGGCAAAAATCAATGAATATTGTAAATGCACAAACAGTAATATCTCCACATTGCAAGGTGCAATTCTGAAATTTTTTGCTTTTTCCTGCTAATCCTAGCATGATAAAGAAGATTCAAAGAGAGTGAGATGCCAGCTCCTTTCATTCAGTCAGTAGCTTCAAACATTTCTGGTATATGAAAAACGTTTTTCAATGGCAAAAATCAATGAATATTGTAAATGCACAAACAGTAATATCTCCACATTGCAAGTTGCAATTCTGAAATTTTTTGCTTTTTCCTGCTAATCCTAGCAGGATAAAGAAGATTCAAAGAGAGTGAGATGCCAGCTCCTTTCATTCAGTCAGTAGCTTCAAACATTTCTGGTATATGAAAAACATGTTTTTCAATGGCAAAAATCAATGAATATTGTAAATGCACAAACAGTAATATCTCCACAATGCAAGGTGCAATTCTGAAATTTTTTGCTTTTTCCTGCTAATCCTAGCATGATAAAGAAGATTCAAAGAGAGTGAGATGCCAGCTCCTTTCATTCAGTCAGTAGCTTCAAACATTTCTGGTATATGAAAAACATGTTTTTCAAAGGAAAAAATCAATGAATATTGTAAATGCACAAACAGTAATATCTCCACATTGCAAGGTGCAATTCTGAAATTTTTTGCTTTTTCCTGTTAATCCTAGCATGATAAAGAAGATTCAAAGAGAGTGAGATGCCAGCTCCTTTCATTCAGTCAGTAGCTTCAAACATTTCTGGTATATGAATAACATGATGTTTTTCAATGGCAAAAATCAATGAATATTTTAAATGCACAAACAGTAATATCTCCACATTGCAAGGTGCAATTCTGAAATTTTTTGCTTTTTCCTGCTAATCCTAGCATGATAAAGAAGATTCAAAGAGAGTGAGATGCCAGCTCCTTTCATTCAGTCAGTAGCTTCAAACATTTCTGGACGTTTTTCAATGGCAAAAATCAATGAATATTGTAAATGCACAAACAGTAATATCTCCACATTGCAAGGTGCAATTCTGAAATTTTTTGCTTTTTCCTGCTAATCCTAGCAGGATAAAGAAGATTCAAAGAGAGTGAGATGCCAGCTCCTTTCATTCAGTCAGTAGCTTCAAACATTTCTGGTATATGAAAAACATGTTTTTCAATGGCAAAAATCAATGAATATTGTAAATGCACAAACAGTAATATCTCCACATTGCAAGGTGCAATTCTGAAATTTTTTGCTTTTTCCTGCCAATCCTAGCATGATAAAGAAGATTCAAAGAGAGTGAGATGCCAGCTCCTTTCATTCAGTCAGTAGCTTCAAACATTTCTGGACGTTTTTCAATGGCAAAAATCAATGAATATTGTAAATGCACAAACAGTAATATCTCCACATTGCAAGGTGCAATTCTGAAATTTTTTGCTTTTTCCTGTTAATCCTAGCATGATAAAGAAGATTCAAAGAGAGTGAGATGCCAGCTCCTTTCATTCAGTCAGTAGCTTCAAACATTTCTGGACGTTTTTCAATGGCAAAAATCAATGAATATTGTAAATGCACAAACAGTAATATCTCCACATTGCAAGGTGCAATTCTGAAATTTTTTGCTTTTTCCTGCTAATCCTAGCATGATAAAGAAGATTCAAAGAGAGTGAGATGCCAGCTCCTTTCATTCAGTCAGTAGCTTCAAACATTTCTGGTATATGAATAACATGATGTTTTTCAATGGCAAAAATCAATGAATATTGTAAATGCACAAACAGTAATATCTCCACATTGCAAGGTGCAATTCTGAAATTTTTTGCTTTTTCCTGCTAATCCTAGCTTGATAAAGAAGATTCAAAGAGAGTGAGATGTCAGCTCCTTTCATTCAGTCAGTAGCTTCAAACATTTCTGGACGTTTTTCAATGGCAAAAATCAATGAATATTGTAAATGCACAAACAGTAATATCTCCACATTGCAAGGTGCAATTCTGAAATTTTTTGCTGTTTCCTGCTAATCCTAGCAGGATAAAGAAGATTCAAAGAGAGTGAGATGCCAGCTCCTTTCATTCAGTCAGTAGCTTCAAACATTTCTGGTATATGAAAAACATGTTTTTCAATGGCAAAAATCAATGAATATTTTAAATGCACAAACAGTAATATCTCCACATTGCAAGGTGCAATTCTGAAATTTTTTGCTTTTTCCTGCTAATCCTAGCATGATAAAGAAGATTCAAAGAGAGTGAGATGCCAGCTCCTTTCATTCAGTCAGTAGCTTCAAACATTTCTGGTATATGAAAAACATCTTTTTCAATGGCAAAAATCAATGAATATTGTAAATGCACAAACAGTAATATCTCCACATTGCAAGGTGCAATTCTGAAATTTTTTGCTTTTTCCTGCTAATCCTAGCATGATAAAGAAGATTCAAAGAGAGTGAGATGCCAGCTCCTTTCATTCAGTCAGTAGCTTCAAACATTTCTGGTATATGAAAAACGTTTTTCAATGGCAAAAATCAATGAATATTGTAAATGCACAAACAGTAATATCTCCACATTGCAAGGTGCAATTCTGAAATTTTTTGCTTTTTCCTGCTAATCCTAGCAGGATAAAGAAGATTCAAAGAGAGTGAGATGCCAGCTCCTTTCATTCAGTCAGTAGCTTCAAACATTTCTGGTATATGAAAAACATGTTTTTCAATGGCAAAAATCAATGAATATTGTAAATGCACAAACAGTAATATCTCCACATTGCAAGGTGCAATTCTGAAATTTTTTGCTTTTTCCTGCTAATCCTAGCATGATAAAGAAGATTCAAAGAGAGTGAGATGCCAGCTCCTTTCATTCAGTCAGTAGCTTCAAACATTTCTGGTATATGAAAAACATGTTTTTCAATGGCAAAAATCAATGAATATTGTAAATGCACAAACAGTAATATCTCCACATTGCAAGGTGCAATTCTGAAATTTTTTGCTTTTTCCTGCTAATCCTAGCAGGATAAAGAAGATTCAAAGAGAGTGAGATGCCAGCTCCTTTCATTCAGTCAGTAGCTTCAAACATTTCTGGTATATGAAAAACATGTTTTTCAATGGCAAAAATCAATGAATATTGTAAATGCACAAACAGTAATATCTCCACATTGCAAGGTGCAATTCTGAAATTTTTTGCTTTTTCCTGCCAATCCTAGCATGATAAAGAAGATTCAAAGAGAGTGAGATGCCAGCTCCTTTCATTCAGTCAGTAGCTTCAAACATTTCTGGACGTTTTTCAATGGCAAAAATCAATGAATATTGTAAATGCACAAACAGTAATATCTCCACATTGCAAGGTGCAATTCTGAAATTTTTTGCTTTTTCCTGTTAATCCTAGCATGATAAAGAAGATTCAAAGAGAGTGAGATGCCAGCTCCTTTCATTCAGTCAGTAGCTTCAAACATTTCTTGACGTTTTTCAATGGCAAAAATCAATGAATATTGTAAATGCACAAACAGTAATATCTCCACATTGCAAGGTGCAATTCTGAAATTTTTTGCTTTTTCCTGCTAATCCTAGCATGATAAAGAAGATTCAAAGAGAGTGAGATGCCAGCTCCTTTCATTCAGTCAGTAGCTTCAAACATTTCTGGTATATGAAAAACATGTTTTTCAATGGCAAAAATCAATGAATATTGTAAATGCACAAACAGTAATATCTCCACATTGCAAGGTGCAATTCTGAAATTTTTTGCTTTTTCCTGCTAATCCTAGCATGATAAAGAAGATTCAAAGAGAGTGAGATGCCAGCTCCTTTCATTCAGTCAGTAGCTTCAAACATTTCTGGTATATGAAAAACGTTTTTCAATGGCAAAAATCAATGAATATTGTAAATGCACAAACAGTAATATCTCCACATTGCAAGGTGCAATTCTGAAATTTTTTGCTTTTTCCTGCTAATCCTAGCATGATAAAGAAGATTCAAAGAGAGTGAGATGCCAGCTCCTTTCATTCAGTCAGTAGCTTCAAACATTTCTGGTATATGAAAAACGTTTTTCAATGGCAAAAATCAATGAATATTGTAAATGCACAAACAGTAATATCTCCACATTGCAAGGTGCAATTCTGAAATTTTTTGCTTTTTCCTGCTAATCCTAGCAGGATAAAGAAGATTCAAAGAGAGTGAGATGCCAGCTCCTTTCATTCAGTCAGTAGCTTCAAACATTTCTGGTATATGAAAAACATGTTTTTCAATGGCAAAAATCAATGAATATTGTAAATGCACAAACAGTAATATCTCCACATTGCAAGGTGCAATTCTGAAATTTTTTGCTTTTTCCTGCTAATCCTAGCATGATAAAGAAGATTCAAAGAGAGTGAGATGCCAGCTCCTTTCATTCAGTCAGTAGCTTCAAACATTTCTGGTATATGAAAAACATGTTTTTCAATGGCAAAAATCAATGAATATTGTAAATGCACAAACAGTAATATCTCCACATTGCAAGGTGCAATTCTGAAATTTTTTGCTTTTTCCTGTTAATCCTAGCATGATAAAGAAGATTCAAAGAGAGTGAGATGCCAGCTCCTTTCATTCAGTCAGTAGCTTCAAACATTTCTGGTATATGAATAACATGATGTTTTTCAATGGCAAAAATCAATGAATATTTTAAATGCACAAACAGTAATATCTCCACATTGCAAGGTGCAATTCTGAAATTTTTTGCTTTTTCCTGCTAATCCTAGCATGATAAAGAAGATTCAAAGAGAGTGAGATGCCAGCTCCTTTCATTCAGTCAGTAGCTTCAAACATTTCTGGACGTTTTTCAATGGCAAAAATCAATGAATATTGTAAATGCACAAACAGTAATATCTCCACATTGCAAGGTGCAATTCTGAAATTTTTTGCTTTTTCCTGCTAATCCTAGCAGGATAAAGAAGATTCAAAGAGAGTGAGATGCCAGCTCCTTTCATTCAGTCAGTAGCTTCAAACATTTCTGGTATATGAAAAACATGTTTTTCAATGGCAAAAATCAATGAATATTGTAAATGCACAAACAGTAATATCTCCACATTGCAAGGTGCAATTCTGAAATTTTTTGCTTTTTCCTGCCAATCCTAGCATGATAAAGAAGATTCAAAGAGAGTGAGATGCCAGCTCCTTTCATTCAGTCAGTAGCTTCAAACATTTCTGGACGTTTTTCAATGGCAAAAATCAATGAATATTGTAAATGCACAAACAGTAATATCTCCACATTGCAAGGTGCAATTCTGAAATTTTTTGCTTTTTCCTGTTAATCCTAGCATGATAAAGAAGATTCAAAGAGAGTGAGATGCCAGCTCCTTTCATTCAGTCAGTAGCTTCAAACATTTCTGGACGTTTTTCAATGGCAAAAATCAATGAATATTGTAAATGCACAAACAGTAATATCTCCACATTGCAAGGTGCAATTCTGAAATTTTTTGCTTTTTCCTGCTAATCCTAGCATGATAAAGAAGATTCAAAGAGAGTGAGATGCCAGCTCCTTTCATTCAGTCAGTAGCTTCAAACATTTCTGGTATATGAAAAACATGTTTTTCAATGGCAAAAATCAATGAATATTGTAAATGCACAAACAGTAATATCTCCACATTGCAAGGTGCAATTCTGAAATTTTTTGCTTTTTCCTGCTAATCCTAGCATGATAAAGAAGATTCAAAGAGAGTGAGATGCCAGCTCCTTTCATTCAGTCAGTAGCTTCAAACATTTCTGGTATATGAAAAACGTTTTTCAATGGCAAAAATCAATGAATATTGTAAATGCACAAACAGTAATATCTCCACATTGCAAGGTGCAATTCTGAAATTTTTTGCTTTTTCCTGCTAATCCTAGCATGATAAAGAAGATTCAAAGAGAGTGAGATGCAAGCTCCTTTCATTCAGTCAGTAGCTTCAAACATTTCTGGTATATGAAAAACATGTTTTTCAATGGCAAAAATCAATGAATATTGTAAATGCACAAACAGTAATATCTCCACATTGCAAGGTGCAATTCTGAAATTTTTTGCTTTTTCCTGTTAATCCTAGCATGATAAAGAAGATTCAAAGAGAGTGAGATGCCAGCTCCTTTCATTCAGTCAGTAGCTTCAAACATTTCTGGTATATGAATAAAATGATGTTTTTCAATGGCAAAAATCAATGAATATTGTAAATGCACAAACAGTAATATCTCCACATTGCAAGGTGCAATTCTGAATTTTTTTGCTTTTTCCTGCTAATCCTAGCATGATAAAGAAGATTCAAAGAGAGTGAGATGCCAGCTCCTTTCATTCAGTCAGTAGCTTCAAACATTTCTGGACGTTTTTCAATGGCAAAAATCAATGAATATTGTAAATGCACAAACAGTAATATCTCCACATTGCAAGGTGCAATTCTGAAATTTTTTGCTTTTTCCTGCTAATCCTAGCATGATAAAGAAGATTCAAAGAGAGTGAGATGCCAGCTCCTTTCATTCAGTCAGTAGCTTCAAACATTTCTGGACGTTTTTCAATGGCAAAAATCAATGAATATTGTAAATGCACAAACAGCAATATCTCCACATTGCAAGGTGCAATTCTGAAATTTTTTGCTTTTTCCTGCTAATCCTAGCATGATAAAGAAGATTCAAAGAGAGTGAGATGCCAGCTCCTTTCATTCAGTCAGTAGCTTCAAACATTTCTGGTATATGAATAACATGATGTTTTTCAATGGCAAAAATCAATGAATATTGTAAATGCACAAACAGTAATATCTGCACATTGCAAGGTGCAATTCTGAAATTTTTTGCTTTTTCCTGCTAATCCTAGCATGATAAAGAAGATTCAAAGAGAGTGAGATGCCAGCTCCTTTCATTCAGTCAGTAGCTTCAAACATTTCTGGACGTTTTTCAATGGCAAAAATCAATGAATATTGTAAATGCACAAACAGTAATATCTCCACATTGCAAGGTGCAATTCTGAAATTTTTTGCTTTTTCCTGCTAATCCTAGCATGATAAAGAAGATTCAAAGAGAGTGAGATGCCAGCTCCTTTCATTCAGTCAGTAGCTTCAAACATTTCTGGACGTTTTTCAATGGCAAAAATCAATGAATATTGTAAATGCACAAACAGTAATATCTCCACATTGCAAGGTGCAATTCTGAAATTTTTTGCTTTTTCCTGCTAATCCTAGCATGATAAAGAAGATTCAAAGAGAGTGAGATGCCAGCTCCTTTCATTCAGTCAGTAGCTTCAAACATTTCTGGACGTTTTTCAATGGCAAAAATCAATGAATATTGTAAATGCACAAACAGTAATATCTCCACATTGCAAGGTGCAATTCTGAAATTTTTTGCTTTTTCCTGCTAATCCTAGCTTGATAAAGAAGATTCAAAGAGAGTGAGATGTCAGCTCCTTTCATTCAGTCAGTAGCTTCAAACATTTCTGGACGTTTTTCAATGGCAAAAATCAATGAATATTGTAAATGCACAAACAGTAATATCTCCACATTGCAAGGTGCAATTCTGAAATTTTTTGCTGTTTCCTGCTAATCCTAGCAGGATAAAGAAGATTCAAAGAGAGTGAGATGCCAGCTCCTTTCATTCAGTCAGTAGCTTCAAACATTTCTGATATATGAAAAACATGTTTTTCAATGGCAAAAATCAATGAATATTGTAAATGCACAAACAGTAATATCTCCACATTGCAAGGTGCAATTCTGAAATTTTTTGCTTTTTCCTGCTAATCCTAGCATGATAAAGAAGATTCAAAGAGAGTGAGATGCCAGCTCCTTTCATTCAGTCAGTAGCTTCAAACATTTCTGGTATATGAAAAACATCTTTTTCAATGGCAAAAATCAATGAATATTGTAAATGCACAAACAGTAATATCTCCACATTGCAAGGTGCAATTCTGAAATTTTTTGCTTTTTCCTGCTAATCCTAGCATGATAAAGAAGATTCAAAGAGAGTGAGATGCCAGCTCCTTTCATTCAGTCAGTAGCTTCAAACATTTCTGGTATATGAAAAACGTTTTTCAATGGCAAAAATCAATGAATATTGTAAATGCACAAACAGTAATATCTCCACATTGCAAGGTGCAATTCTGAAATTTTTTGCTTTTTCCTGCTAATCCTAGCAGGATAAAGAAGATTCAAAGAGAGTGAGATGCCAGCTCCTTTCATTCAGTCAGTAGCTTCAAACATTTCTGGTATATGAAAAACATGTTTTTCAATGGCAAAAATCAATGAATATTGTAAATGCACAAACAGTAATATCTCCACATTGCAAGGTGCAATTCTGAAATTTTTTGCTTTTTCCTGCTAATCCTAGCATGATAAAGAAGATTCAAAGAGAGTGAGATGCCAGCTCCTTTCATTCAGTCAGTAGCTTCAAACATTTCTGGTATATGAAAAACATGTTTTTCAATGGCAAAAATCAATGAATATTGTAAATGCACAAACAGTAATATCTCCACATTGCAAGGTGCAATTCTGAAATTTTTTGCTTTTTCCTGTTAATCCTAGCATGATAAAGAAGATTCAAAGAGAGTGAGATGCCAGCTCCTTTCATTCAGTCAGTAGCTTCAAACATTTCTGGTATATGAATAACATGATGTTTTTCAATGGCAAAAATCAATGAATATTTTAAATGCACAAACAGTAATATCTCCACATTGCAAGGTGCAATTCTGAAATTTTTTGCTTTTTCCTGCTAATCCTAGCATGATAAAGAAGATTCAAAGAGAGTGAGATGCCAGCTCCTTTCATTCAGTCAGTAGCTTCAAACATTTCTGGACGTTTTTCAATGGCAAAAATCAATGAATATTGTAAATGCACAAACAGTAATATCTCCACATTGCAAGGTGCAATTCTGAAATTTTTTGCTTTTTCCTGCTAATCCTAGCAGGATAAAGAAGATTCAAAGAGAGTGAGATGCCAGCTCCTTTCATTCAGTCAGTAGCTTCAAACATTTCTGGTATATGAAAAACATGTTTTTCAATGGCAAAAATCAATGAATATTGTAAATGCACAAACAGTAATATCTCCACATTGCAAGGTGCAATTCTGAAATTTTTTGCTTTTTCCTGCCAATCCTAGCATGATAAAGAAGATTCAAAGAGAGTGAGATGCCAGCTCCTTTCATTCAGTCAGTAGCTTCAAACATTTCTGGACGTTTTTCAATGGCAAAAATCAATGAATATTGTAAATGCACAAACAGTAATATCTCCACATTGCAAGGTGCAATTCTGAAATTTTTTGCTTTTTCCTGTTAATCCTAGCATGATAAAGAAGATTCAAAGAGAGTGAGATGCCAGCTCCTTTCATTCAGTCAGTAGCTTCAAACATTTCTGGTATATGAAAAACATGTTTTTCAATGGCAAAAATCAATGAATATTGTAAATGCACAAACAGTAATATCTCCACATTGCAAGGTGCAATTCTGAAATTGTTTGCTTTTTCCTGCTAATCCTAGCATGATAAAGAAGATTCAAAGAGAGTGAGATGCCAGCTCCTTTCATTCAGTCAGTAGCTTCAAACATTTCTGGTATATGAAAAACATGTTTTTCAATGGCAAAAATCAATGAATATTGTAAATGCACAAACAGTAATATCTCCACATTGCAAGGTGCAATTCTGAAATTTTTTGCTTTTTCCTGTTAATCCTAGCATGATAAAGAAGATTCAAAGAGAGTGAGATGCCAGCTCCTTTCATTCAGTCAGTAGCTTCAAACATTTCTGGTATATGAATAACATGATGTTTTTCAATGGCAAAAATCAATGAATATTTTAAATGCACAAACAGTAATATCTCCACATTGCAAGGTGCAATTCTGAAATTTTTTGCTTTTTCCTGCTAATCCTAGCATGATAAAGAAGATTCAAAGAGAGTGAGATGCCAGCTCCTTTCATTCAGTCAGTAGCTTCAAACATTTCTGGACGTTTTTCAATGGCAAAAATCAATGAATATTGTAAATGCACAAACAGTAATATCTCCACATTGCAAGGTGCAATTCTGAAATTTTTTGCTTTTTCCTGCTAATCCTAGCAGGATAAAGAAGATTCAAAGAGAGTGAGATGCCAGCTCCTTTCATTCAGTCAGTAGCTTCAAACATTTCTGGTATATGAAAAACATGTTTTTCAATGGCAAAAATCAATGAATATTGTAAATGCACAAACAGTAATATCTCCACATTGCAAGGTGCAATTCTGAAATTTTTTGCTTTTTCCTGCCAATCCTAGCATGATAAAGAAGATTCAAAGAGAGTGAGATGCCAGCTCCTTTCATTCAGTCAGTAGCTTCAAACATTTCTGGACGTTTTTCAATGGCAAAAATCAATGAATATTGTAAATGCACAAACAGTAATATCTCCACATTGCAAGGTGCAATTCTGAAATTTTTTGCTTTTTCCTGTTAATCCTAGCATGATAAAGAAGATTCAAAGAGAGTGAGATGCCAGCTCCTTTCATTCAGTCAGTAGCTTCAAACATTTCTGGACGTTTTTCAATGGCAAAAATCAATGAATATTGTAAATGCACAAACAGTAATATCTCCACATTGCAAGGTGCAATTCTGAAATTTTTTGCTTTTTCCTGCTAATCCTAGCATGATAAAGAAGATTCAAAGAGAGTGAGATGCCAGCTCCTTTCATTCAGTCAGTAGCTTCAAACATTTCTGGTATATGAAAAACATGTTTTTCAATGGCAAAAATCAATGAATATTGTAAATGCACAAACAGTAATATCTCCACATTGCAAGGTGCAATTCTGAAATTTTTTGCTTTTTCCTGCTAATCCTAGCATGATAAAAAAGATTCAAAGAGAGTGAGATGCCAGCTCCTTTCATTCAGTCAGTAGCTTCAAACATTTCTGGTATATGAAAAACGTTTTTCAATGGCAAAAATCAATGAATATTGTAAATGCACAAACAGTAATATCTCCACATTGCAAGGTGCAATTCTGAAATTTTTTGCTTTTTCCTGCTAATCCTAGCATGATAAAGAAGATTCAAAGAGAGTGAGATGCCAGCTCCTTTCATTCAGTCAGTAGCTTCAAACATTTCTGGTATATGAAAAACGTTTTTCAATGGCAAAAATCAATGAATATTGTAAATGCACAAACAGTAATATCTCCACATTGCAAGGTGCAATTCTGAAATTTTTTGCTTTTTCCTGCTAATCCTAGCAGGATAAAGAAGATTCAAAGAGAGTGAGATGCCAGCTCCTTTCATTCAGTCAGTAGCTTCAAACATTTCTGGTATATGAAAAACATGTTTTTCAATGGCAAAAATCAATGAATATTGTAAATGCACAAACAGTAATATCTCCACATTGCAAGGTGCAATTCTGAAATTTTTTGCTTTTTCCTGCTAATCCTAGCATGATAAAGAAGATTCAAAGAGAGTGAGATGCCAGCTCCTTTCATTCAGTCAGTAGCTTCAAACATTTCTGGTATATGAAAAACATGTTTTTCAATGGCAAAAATCAATGAATATTGTAAATGCACAAACAGTAATATCTCCACATTGCAAGGTGCAATTCTGAAATTTTTTGCTTTTTCCTGTTAATCCTAGCATGATAAAGAAGATTCAAAGAGAGTGAGATGCCAGCTCCTTTCATTCAGTCAGTAGCTTCAAACATTTCTGGTATATGAATAACATGATGTTTTTCAATGGCAAAAATCAATGAATATTTTAAATGCACAAACAGTAATATCTCCACATTGCAAGGTGCAATTCTGAAATTTTTTGCTTTTTCCTGCTAATCCTAGCATGATAAAGAAGATTCAAAGAGAGTGAGATGCCAGCTCCTTTCATTCAGTCAGTAGCTTCAAACATTTCTGGACGTTTTTCAATGGCAAAAATCAATGAATATTGTAAATGCACAAACAGTAATATCTCCACATTGCAAGGTGCAATTCTGAAATTTTTTGCTTTTTCCTGCTAATCCTAGCAGGATAAAGAAGATTCAAAGAGAGTGAGATGCCAGCTCCTTTCATTCAGTCAGTAGCTTCAAACATTTCTGGACGTTTTTCAATGGCAAAAATCAATGAATATTGTAAATGCACAAACAGTAATATCTCCACATTGCAAGGTGCAATTCTGAAATTTTTTGCTTTTTCCTGCTAATCCTAGCATGATAAAGAAGATTCAAAGAGAGTGAGATGCCAGCTCCTTTCATTCAGTCAGTAGCTTCAAACATTTCTGGTATATGAAAAACATGTTTTTCAATGGCAAAAATCAATGAATATTGTAAATGCACAAACAGTAATATCTCCACATTGCAAGGTGCAATTCTGAAATTTTTTGCTTTTTCCTGCTAATCCTAGCATGATAAAGAAGATTCAAAGAGAGTGAGATGCCAGCTCCTTTCATTCAGTCAGTAGCTTCAAACATTTCTGGTATATGAAAAACGTTTTTCAATGGCAAAAATCAATGAATATTGTAAATGCACAAACAGCAATATCTCCACATTGCAAGGTGCAATTCTGAAATTTTTTGCTTTTTCCTGCTAATCCTAGCATGATAAAGAAGATTCAAAGAGAGTGAGATGCCAGCTCCTTTCATTCAGTCAGTAGCTTCAAACATTTCTGGTATATGAAAAACATGTTTTTCAATGGCAAAAATCAATGAATATTGTAAATGCACAAACAGTAATATCTCCACATTGCAAGGTGCAATTCTGAAATTTTTTGCTTTTTCCTGTTAATCCTAGCATGATAAAGAAGATTCAAAGAGAGTGAGATGCCAGCTCCTTTCATTCAGTCAGTAGCTTCAAACATTTCTGGTATATGAATAACATGATGTTTTTCAATGGCAAAAATCAATGAATATTGTAAATGCACAAACAGTAATATCTCCACATTGCAAGGTGCAATTCTGAAATTTTTTGCTTTTTCCTGTTAATCCTAGCATGATAAAGAAGATTCAAAGAGAGTGAGATGCCAGCTCCTTTCATTCAGTCAGTAGCTTCAAACATTTCTGGTATATGAATAACATGATGTTTTTCAATGGCAAAAATCAATGAATATTTTAAATGCACAAACAGTAATATCTCCACATTGCAAGGTGCAATTCTGAAATTTTTTGCTTTTTCCTGCTAATCCTAGCATGATAAAGAAGATTCAAAGAGAGTGAGATGCCAGCTCCTTTCATTCAGTCAGTAGCTTCAAACATTTCTGGACGTTTTTCAATGGCAAAAATCAATGAATATTGTAAATGCACAAACAGTAATATCTCCACATTGCAAGGTGCAATTCTGAAATTTTTTGCTTTTTCCTGCTAATCCTAGCAGGATAAAGAAGATTCAAAGAGAGTGAGATGCCAGCTCCTTTCATTCAGTCAGTAGCTTCAAACATTTCTGGTATATGAAAAACATGTTTTTCAATGGCAAAAATCAATGAATATTGTAAATGCACAAACAGTAATATCTCCACATTGCAAGGTGCAATTCTGAAATTTTTTGCTTTTTCCTGCCAATCCTAGCATGATAAAGAAGATTCAAAGAGAGTGAGATGCCAGCTCCTTTCATTCAGTCAGTAGCTTCAAACATTTCTGGACGTTTTTCAATGGCAAAAATCAATGAATATTGTAAATGCACAAACAGTAATATCTCCACATTGCAAGGTGCAATTCTGAAATTTTTTGCTTTTTCCTGTTAATCCTAGCATGATAAAGAAGATTCAAAGAGAGTGAGATGCCAGCTCCTTTCATTCAGTCAGTAGCTTCAAACATTTCTGGACGTTTTTCAATGGCAAAAATCAATGAATATTGTAAATGCACAAACAGTAATATCTCCACATTGCAAGGTGCAATTCTGAAATTTTTTGCTTTTTCCTGCTAATCCTAGCATGATAAAGAAGATTCAAAGAGAGTGAGATGCCAGCTCCTTTCATTCAGTCAGTAGCTTCAAACATTTCTGGTATATGAAAAACGTTTTTCAATGGCAAAAATCAATGAATATTGTAAATGCACAAACAGTAATATCTCCACATTGCAAGGTGCAATTCTGAAATTTTTTGCTTTTTCCTGCTAATCCTAGCATGATAAAGAAGATTCAAAGAGAGTGAGATGCCAGCTCCTTTCATTCAGTCAGTAGCTTCAAACATTTCTGGTATATGAAAAACATGTTTTTCAATGGCAAAAATCAATGAATATTGTAAATGCACAAACAGTAATATCTCCACATTGCAAGGTGCAATTCTGAAATTTTTTGCTTTTTCCTGTTAATCCTAGCATGATAAAGAAGATTCAAAGAGAGTGAGATGCCAGCTCCTTTCATTCAGTCAGTAGCTTCAAACATTTCTGGTATATGAATAAAATGATGTTTTTCAATGGCAAAAATCAATGAATATTGTAAATGCACAAACAGTAATATCTCCACATTGCAAGGTGCAATTCTGAATTTTTTTGCTTTTTCCTGCTAATCCTAGCATGATAAAGAAGATTCAAAGAGAGTGAGATGCCAGCTCCTTTCATTCAGTCAGTAGCTTCAAACATTTCTGGACGTTTTTCAATGGCAAAAATCAATGAATATTGTAAATGCACAAACAGTAATATCTCCACATTGCAAGGTGCAATTCTGAAATTTTTTGCTTTTTCCTGCTAATCCTAGCATGATAAAGAAGATTCAAAGAGAGTGAGATGCCAGCTCCTTTCATTCAGTCAGTAGCTTCAAACATTTCTGGTATATGATAACATGATGTTTTTCAATGGCAAAAATCAATGAATATTGTAAATGCACAAACAGTAATATCTCCACATTGCAAGGTGCAATTCTGAAATTTTTTGCTTTTTCCTGCTAATCCTAGCATGATAAAGAAGATTCAAAGAGAGTGAGATGCCAGCTCCTTTCATTCAGTCAGTAGCTTCAAACATTTCTGGATAACATGTTTTTCAATGGCAAAAATCAATGAATATTGTAAATGCACAAACAGTAATATCTCCACATTGCAAGGTGCAATTCTGAAATTTTTTGCTTTTTCCTGCTAATCCTAGCATGATAAAGAAGATTCAAAGAGAGTGAGATGCCAGCTCCTTTCATTCAGTCAGTAGCTTCAAACATTTCTGGACGTTTTTCAATGGCAAAAATCAATGAATATTGTAAATGCACAAACAGTAATATCTCCACATTGCAAGGTGCAATTCTGAAATTTTTTGCTTTTTCCTGCTAATCCTAGCATGATAAAGAAGATTCAAAGAGAGTGAGATGCCAGCTCCTTTCATTCAGTCAGTAGCTTCAAACATTTCTGGACGTTTTTCAATGGCAAAAATCAATGAATATTGTAAATGCACAAACAGTAATATCTCCACATTGCAAGGTGCAATTCTGAAATTTTTTGCTTTTTCCTGCTAATCCTAGCTTGATAAAGAAGATTCAAAGAGAGTGAGATGTCAGCTCCTTTCATTCAGTCAGTAGCTTCAAACATTTCTGGACGTTTTTCAATGGCAAAAATCAATGAATATTGTAAATGCACAAACAGTAATATCTCCACATTGCAAGGTGCAATTCTGAAATTTTTTGCTGTTTCCTGCTAATCCTAGCAGGATAAAGAAGATTCAAAGAGAGTGAGATGCCAGCTCCTTTCATTCAGTCAGTAGCTTCAAACATTTCTGATATATGAAAACATGTTTTTCAATGGCAAAAATCAATGAATATTGTAAATGCACAAACAATCTCTCGCAATTCTGAAATTTTTTGCTGTTTCCTGCTAATCCTAGCAGGATAAAGAAGATTCAAAGAGAGTGAGATGCCAGCTCCTTTCATTCAGTCAGTAGCTTCAAACATTTCTGATATATGAAAACATGTTTTTCAATGGCAAAAATCAATGAATATTGTAAATGCACAAACA